>NC_083630.1:12946400-13246400 GCF_963584025.1 Labrus mixtus
GAGAGAAAGAGATTGTCTCAGAAGAAATGTCATCTGTAGGCCCACCTTTTTTTTTTTTTTCATTTATGACTACATGTTGAAGTCGGCTCTTTTGTTGTTGTTTTTTGGCCATATCCAGGTCTGGTTTCATGAGTCTTGTAAATGAGTTTGGGGTTAGAATCATAAAACCATTTTATTTAGGTCATTAATGAGTAGCCTACTTACTTTACATTCAGTTCAAAAACAACTCTCTAAGCAATAGAGAGAGAAGTAGACAGGGAGAGAGAAGGGGAGATGATTATACCAGAAGAAACATCGCCCTGACCTGGTGTTATTTAAGCTAATTAGGTTATTTACATCATGTACTTTAAGCCTACGTGATGTCTGCCTTTTTTTGTAAAACATTTTCCTGGGCTCAAGCTAATAAGTTGTCTTGTGAGTAACTAGATTTAACAAACAACTGTCATTGAACAACTTCAGAATAAAAGCATTCTGTAAAAACAAAGGGAGTTTCTTTACAGGAAAGAAGATCACAAGCATGCTACGTGTTGGCTGTGTCTCCCTGCTGTCAGCCCTGTCTTTCTCCATAAGGTTTACCTCAATAAAGACTTTGAGTGTCTTTATGCATGTTTTGGGGCTGCGCTCAAGAGGAAAATCATGTTTTCCTTTAACAACTGTTTTAAAGAGTTTCAGGGTTCAGGCTCAGAAAATGATCTAATTTTGCCTTTATTATTTTACGGGAACTTACAGGACTCAAATACCCCCCTAACGGGATGTTTTGTGACTTTGTTTTATTTCAAATATCTTTTTTATCTGGGGCCCGAATGAGTTGCCTTGAGTTACTTGATTTAACAAACAATTGTCCAACTTCAGAATAAAAGCATTCAGCTGAGCTTCTTCACAGAATTGCCGGAGTGGGCTTTTACTTTGAAAAGCACAGCTGAAGTGTGACAGTCCTTGAATATCATGCTTGTCACATACTCTACTTATTAGACTTCAATATTTGCTGATATAAGGTGAATATGGCTCTGTTTATTTTTGCAAAGATCTCCTATGATCATATATTATTAAAGTACATTTTCAAAGACATTTTATTGAGAGCTTAATAACCTCAGTGACCACAATCAATTCAGGCTCCTGCCCTGTTGTTGAAACATCTGGTCTCAGAATTCAAAAAAACAGAACTTCTTTTCAATGTCAAAAAATATTTTTTTTAAAGTTTCCTCATCTGTTTTTGGCCATGAAAAAGAAAATCACCTTGTATTTTATTATTCCTTTTTAAAACGCAAATCAAATAACCACTTGCTTTCATATTTTTATATCCGTTTCAGAACCATAAACCCAATTACCTAAAGATATATAGACCCAGAAAACTAAAGATTATTTTAAATAGCTACAAACTAGGAATCGGTGGTATGTGTTGGCTGTTGTGGTTTATAGCTTAGCTGGAATTAATGCTCTAATCCATGACGCCCCATTGATGTGTGTTTTTACTTTTATTGAATTTTTAGTTGCTGTTCTTTCAAGAAGCTGCAGCTTTTTTCAGATTCTCTCTTTTTCAGCTTTTTAAACTAGGCCTTAAACATTGTCATCATGTGATCCTCTCAACCCAAGTGTTACGTCAGAGAAATATGGCGGCTATGTGCATTATGGTATAATGCTACTGAAAGTCACATCTTTAGAACTGTATCTACAATGCAAATCTGGCTTTTAACCTGCCTCATTTCTGCTTGAAATACTTAAAAAAGGACAGCTTTCATCTACCAGAAGCCCAAACCTACACAATCCCACCTCTGTCTGCCTCCCTTTCTGTCTTTGTCTCTCTCTCTGTCGAACCCACCACCCCCTGCTTAGTTAAGCTTGCTAAGTGATAGGCCATGGCATGGGCTTCTTCGTTCAAAAGACAGACGCATCATTAGGGAGCTGTAGAGTGCCGTTCCTGCCCCCGGGGGAGGGATGACAGTCCGTCACCGCCCTGGGGCTTGCCTCACTTTGGACTATGGAAATCAAAGGTGGTGCAGTGGAATTTGAATAGAATAGGATGAAATACTTGCACCGCTTTTTCCTCTCATCCAGCATTAATTCTGCAGTTGGAGGGGAGGTAAAAAAAATCAGAGCATTTTGAAGTGGTAATGATTAATCATTGAGTGCAGGCCAGGCCACTTCACAGTGGAAGGGTGTTTTTTGAGGTTAGCGAGAGTAAATAAAATGTGAGTAAAATGGTTTCAGATAGAATGCTTGTGCGACTGTTGCCCAAATGTGGCTACGGAGGAGTAAACGTATTGATAATTCACCTTTAACTCCACAAACAAACACTCCTGAAATACTCTTTCCAAGTGTCACAGAGGAAGGCTTCTCCTTCTTAGAAATGAACGAGCCGTTTGATTTTGCCTTGTGAGTTCTGCCTTGAGTTAGCGCGGTTCAGCATCTTTCTGCGTCTCTGAGGTAACCTTGTTCTGTCAGTGCCTTAGTTTTGCTAAGACTTCTGTAAGGTACTGTACTGATCTGCAGCTATTCATGCCAAACAAAGCCCCTCATTTTGTGTGAACTGCAGCACCACAGAGAGCACAAGTTTGGATCAAAGACCTTGAATCACTTTGCTATTGTATGACTCCCTTCACTCCAATTATTCAAAGCACTTACTAGAGAGGCTCATACATATGCAAGTATATGAGAATATAAGTGCATGTATCAGTAACACTATAAGACACACAAAGTCCTGAGTAGTGAAGGGTTTAGCAAATCATATGGGTGTGATGTCACTTCACTGTGATTTAAATATAAAGATTATTTTTAATTTCTTTAACATACTATTTTTAAACCAATGGTCCATTAACAGCTTTAAACTATAACTTGTTGACAGTGTGAAAAGGGAATGTCTTACATGAGCAGAAACATAAAGGGTGAGAATTGGTCAAATAATCTGGATGTAACCATTCACATTTTAATTGTGGTTTCCATTTTTCATGATGTCCAGAAATGTAATCTGAATTGTTAATAAATCTCAAGTAAAACAAAAGCTTGAATTTGTTGTCAGAAATTGCTGACAACAAATCACAATGAGGTTATATATTTTCCCCCGAGCCTGCCCTACACACACCACCACATTGACATCAATATTCCCAAGACATATATTAATCCATAGACAAAAATAATGAAATACCAATACAAGGATGCACATTGCTTTAAAGGTGATATATAATGCAAAATGCACTTTGTTTTTCAAACACTAATTTGTGTCTCCAATCTGTCTACAAACCCCCAATTATGAGTAAAGTAAAACATCTACATCTTCTGCCTGCTCCACTTTTCAGACAATGTGTGCTCAAACAAACCATTTGGAGAATTTCCCATTGTGACATCACAACGGGCAGTAACCCCTCCTCCAGGTGGGTGACACTACCACAGCTAGGTGAATGTTCTGCCCTCTGAGTCTGCCTTCTCACCGTCAACAATTGGACATAGTGCAAGAAAGCCCAAGCCACCAAAACCCTTCCAAAGGGGCGTGGTCAGACACAGCTCACTTGCATTTAAAGCTACAGACACAGAAACAGCCTGTTCTGAGCAGGGCTGAAACAGAGGGATTTATAGGCATGATCAAATACAGGGTAAGAGTGGATTTTTATTAAGAAACTTCACAGACTGCAGTTTTGGGGAGCTCCAAGACTGATTAACCCTTGTTGAAGAGGAGCATAATATGTGACCTTTAATATCAGAAAGCTATCTGCGTCTCATGGCTGATATGGATAAGATAATTGAACATTTCAGATGGATTTTTGTAGTTAAAACAAACGTGACATTATTAAGGCTAAATTGTAATAAGCAAACATGCATAGCTCTCTGAACCCTTGTTGAGCATGTAAGGAAAACTGTGATCATGTTGTTTTAATCTGAAAAAAACAAACATCCAAAAGACGAACAACATGTGGCCACAGTGTTGTTAGCAATGAAATCAGCGTGTGCTCGCCAAACAATTAATTTAACAGCTCAGTATTCTCAGTCACTCAAGCATCTGTTTCTGCACTATCATGTTTAAAGGTAGAAGTTATCTCAGGTGCAGGTTGTTGATACAGATACACGTACAGATTAAACTATGATTAGTTTGTTTGATATTTATTGTGCATCCTTAATACACTAATTACCCTTTTTTTGGTTACCTTTTATTGACCTTCATTGCCCAGCTGTTCTGGGAATTGACTTGACTTGTCTTGTTCTATAAATGAAATAAATCATCCCATCTTAAATACATGATTTGTTTTTCAAATGTAGATTTAAATCATCAGCAGGAACAAATGAGCTTGAATCCTACAGGACAGGCTGAGGATGTTGGAGAGTATTGAAAAATGGACCAATGTGTTGTTAGCTTTAGTTTTATGGATTTTGATAATGCAAAAGAAAAACACCAGTCAAAGCTTTTAATCCCTATCAAATTAAATGTCCTCTTGTTGCATCTGTTGGCAACAGGGTATATTTCATTTGATAGGGCTAAGCTGCTGTGATAAGATGACTCACTTAACCATGCATACACACAAAGAGAGTTTACTCTCTATCTAAAGTCACACATTTGATGATTTAATTATTACTATTATGATTATAGTCCAAAAGAAAGGCCAATCGCTTTCAAATCATTTATTGGTGTGACGGCAAATAAGCAGCTGAATCTCTGAGTTACTTTTGTTCCCCTGTCCCTTCCATCTCTTCTTCCGCCCTAAAAATACTTCCTCTTTGATATATCTGGTGTAGATGATCGTTTCAAGATGGCCATTTGATTAAATCAGCCACGGAAACAGTTCATCCATTATTTGCATCTATATGTTGATTTATGTGCATCAGAACTACTAAAAGCAGATGAGATCTTCCTCATGTGCCGCAACTCCAGAACTGCAACAAAAATTGTTCATTTACCAGAAATGTTGTGCAACACCACCACATCATGCAGTAGACATTATATTTTCATTAGTTTAACTTAAATAGCCTTTAAAGTGCTCGATAGTTTCACTGATCTGAAGTAATTGTTTGACAATGGTTTAACTAAAATGAGTATAGATAATGGATGTAAACTCTGATGTTTCATTATATTAATTCTTTGTAATGCCATATTCAGAGCTATAAATAACACTTTCATTAATAAGCAATGACTTCTACATTTCTCCAACATTACCATTAATGTGGACAAATGTATTCAGTTTTAAATATGAAATATTCGCTCTTTATACAGACTATCCATTATATCTCATACCAACAGTCCAGGGCAGCTTACAAAATATGGACATATGTGTAGGTGTGCAACTGTACATAGACAACAGGTATCTGTGTTTGAAGGTGCGATTCTTTAAAATAATAATTCAAAACATTATTCAGTGGCACAGTAGGGATTAAAGGACCCCCCACAGTTTGATAAATTTTTGGCTCGTGAACAGAAATGTGCTATCTGGGTGGTGCTCAGCCAGTCTTTTCTCAAGGGAGTCTTTGTCAATGCTAATTGGCTAGCCATACCGACCAGCGAAGTGGAACACAGCTTCCCAAACACATCACGCCTTGTTTGTTATTGAGTGAATCCAAATGGTACTGTGCCTGTGGCACTGCGAAAGCCACCGGCAGCCTGAGGAGCTAACAGGGGAGTTAAACCTGTAATTTTATACCTACATGCTGCATGCTGTCAGGGAGAAGTCGTCACTTCACTGAATGCTGGTTTTAGAGAGAAAGATGTTCAACTGGCTCATCCTCCTCTGCACTAATAGAGAAATCTCAATCCCGTGACATTCAATTCATCTCAATTTATTGTATGTTGTTTCCATGGAGAAGCTATTAGCACATGAGGTGTGTGCTCAGTCTAACTTCCAGAGATCACAGTGAGAAATACATTCCTCTACAGTATTATGTGGTGTAACTGTCGGAAGCTACTGGTTGGTGGTAAGACAGCAAATGCCCCCTTTTAATGTGTAGTGATTCTTTCTGTGGCATTTTGCCTCCTCCTGTTGTCTCGCCTCTCTTATTAACATGCACTTAAATTCCCTTTGTTCTCTCAAGTGCTCATTAAAGAATTCAGTGCCTTCTGATGTCTATAGTTTTACATAATTAGAACCCAAGAGGGTTCCACATGTGCACTAAAGTTCTCCATTTGTTTTACTCTGCATTAGAGGAGCAATTTGTTTAATTTCTCTGGAGTTTAACCTTGCTGACTGTGATGGAAAAGCACCTGCAAATCTTGCATTCAGTCTGATCACTGGTGAGAAAACACTGCTTGTGAGCGGTTAATTCTAGTGTCTTGAGACATAATACATCCATAGCTGTTGTATCCACTTTAATTTACATGTACATGTACTAGGCTGTCACTAAAACGAACGCATCTATTGACATAATCTATACTTTAGGATGTGATGATTAATGTTGAAACCCATTTACTGTACTGTTAACACTGACTGACTGGGTTCGCTTATTCAGTAAACAATACAGGCTCTCATCAACTGAAAATCTTGTATCTCAAAAACATTAGATAGAATGGCTGACATTTGGAAAACATCAACCATTTAAAAACAGATTTGCCATGAGAAAAAATGTATGCCACTTCCTCCTCTGAGCTAGCTTAGCTTAGCATAAAGACTAGACAAAGTTAAAAACACAACAACCCCATCTTTATTTAAAAAATTAACCATAATATCGTGTTAGTTTTATCACCCCTATTAATTAAAAATGACAGCTTGGTCACTGGCCTTGTGCTTCAATATGTGATGATTCAGGAATGCTTTTTGTTTAGGTTTAGTACTGTGGTCATTCATGACAATTACAGTTTCTGGCTAAACATTGAAAATAAAGCACTCGAATAAGTGAAAATAAAAACATCTGCTCGGACTCACTCAGGAGAACTTGTTGAGAAACATTCATGTCCGGATTTCTAAACTTTCAACAATATATAATAAATGGTTATTGTTGGGAAACATTCATAATTTCTCTAGGTTCAAGCACTATATACATTCAAAAATGTTTTCCCAAAGGTCAGTTATGACTATTGGTTTCACATGGTAGTCGAACTACAGTTTGTTGGACCCATTTCCTCTTCAGGACCACCATCCCAATAGGACTTTTGTGTTTTTCTAAACTACTTAACCCCATATTTAGCAGCACATTTCAATAATAAGTTGGACATCAGCATCCAGATATGAGAATGATCGATATCTTGCATCAAGTTCTGCTTTATAAATAGATATGAAATGGCATCTGTCACGTGCTCCATCATCTTGATGATTAACCCCCTGTGCAGTGCAACCACAGGATGTCACCACAGAGCCTGAGTCACCCTACATCCAGCTGCCAGGCCTTTTTTGTGAGGAGGGGAACTGGGAACTTGTCAGACATGTCCCCTTGGAGCTTTTAATTTCCTAAACCAATATCACAGACATTCTCCTTGGTAAAACCGAAGCCATGAGACAAAAAGTGAGATTGGTTTTCCAACCTCCTCTCCTCTCTTTTCCCTCATGATCCTGCCACAGGAATAAAAGAGAAGCATTTGGCAGTATTTGCCCTACTACCACTGGTGCCAACACGAGGGACAAGGACATAGAATCTTGTCCTTATGTTTCGTTTTCCATGAATTTTCTATTGCCATTAGTTTTACACCCAAGATATTAAATGCAAAAGCCCCTGCAGTCCATTCTTTGCCGTATAGCTTTAAAACTCTAAAGATGAGAGCAATACATGTGTGCCTATGTGTGTCCGTGTGCAATCGAGCTTGTGTTCACACAGTTTGACTGTAGTTTGTGCGTGTCGGGGGTCTGGAGTACGGAGAATGGAAGGTGGGGAGGGCTTGATGTGGTGTTCCAAAGTGAGTGGCCCGCCGAGGAAAACAATAAAGCACGAATGACAGGAACAGATGGCCCTCTTTATTGTCCCCTGAAATGCAAACACTGAATATCTTTGCTGGGTGGGAGGCATTATTATATATTTATTTTCTCCCTCCTGTCTCTCTCCCTGCTAATAGCAGTCGTGGCTGGCACCCACCCACATTTAAGACTAAAAGGCCTGATAAAGGGCCCGAGCCAGATGCTTATTATTGGTGGCTTAAGATTTAATGGGCAGTGACACAGAACAAAGACGATGAGGGGTGGAACAACTGTCTGCAACTGCCTTTTGTTAAGAGAGCACGACATAATGACAGACACTCTATGGCCCTGTCCAAAATAACTCCTTGTCTGCGACCAAGTGCAATTTTTTTCTTTTTACTTTCTGTGAAATGATGACATTGATGTCCAAAACATTATAACTTCCTCTAGAGTAAACTGAAGTTATAATGAAGAGATTGTAAATGAAGTGAAGATTTTAGACACAGCATATGTCAGGTTAAAGATCCGCTTTCACTTTGCATTTACTAGCAAAGCCAGGCATCTGGAAAAGATTTCCTCTATTTACACTCTATCTGATGTGTTGTTGAGGCTGTGACAGTGTAATCTAAGATAATCGATTCTATGGTATGTATACAAGCTGCATGCTAAACTGGCATACACCAGAGAGATAACATTCTTCTAATACTCCGGCCAAAAGGAGGCGTCAGTGAGATTAAAATCAGGAACTGATGTGTTGGTAGTCTGAATGTTTTGAGTTTGCTATATGATGGTCGTAAAATCTGAAAACCTGTTTTGTCCATGCCGCAGATTTAGAAAACATGTTAATGGTACACTACATCTACTAAATTGCTTCTCTTGTCTTTGGAGGGCATTATTGCTAATCATATCGATGAATTTCCAAGTTGGGCCCAAGGAGTCAGTCCTTTGTTGGATTTTCAAGCAACACAGCCCAAGCCTTTGAGGCTATAAATAATGTTAACACCAAAAAACTGAGTAAACCTGCCTTGATTGTGTTATTATTCTAAATGAATACAGCATACAGTGCCTTTCGTTCGGCAAAAGCATTCAATTAAGTGCCAGTTTTGGTTAAACTTGAATAAAAATAGGATTTTGTCACTGTGGACATCCAGACCATCATTGCCAGTCCCAAAACACAGCCCTAAAAATGACGTATCAGACAATAGACGGAATACGCCATTATAAAGGTCTCACTAACATCTGTGCCAAGCAACAACCTCTGGTTTTGAAAAATTAGGCCAATGAGGAAGTACAAAAAAAATCTGCACTTCTATGCGTGTCTGCTTGAGTCTGTGGCTAAAAAAAGCCTTGAAAGCCTGGTACAAAAAACAAACACATTGGTATCAATAGCTAATGTCTTTATTTGTTAGCACTGTACGGGAGGGGACATCTTTTATAACACATCTGTTTTGATTATATTAAGCTAAGAGTTATGCATATTTTTGCATAATTAGGGTCAGTATAGTAGACTCACAGGTGGGCGTGTTGTAGCTGTTTACTAATAGACTTACGGCCCACCTCAGCTCCACCTCTTGCTTCAACAAAACACCTCTTGCTCGGTTGACTTGAAGTTAGTTTGAGACAGCATTGACAACATGGCAACCTCCACTGCTGGGTTTCAAAACTCTGTTTCTGAAACCAATAGATGACGTCACAGAGACGACATCCATGTTTAATACAGTCTTTACTCTGTGGCTCAAGGATCAATCGTGTCATAAGTCTTCAATTGCTAATCATGTCATTACTGGGTTCCACTAGAATCTTCTTAAGAAAGAGAGGTGATGATATTGGTTTAACTTGAATTTGGACTGGCATAGCTAAATGATAATATGCAGCTTACACAGTTAAACAACCTCTGACTGACTCTGTAATGAAAACAATTACAGATGGCTTTAATTTGGATTAGGGAGATACTGGTTTAAGCTCTTCATTACACAGCGTTAAGCAAAGATACCTTCTGTTTCTCTGTGGTGCTAAGAAAGAAGGATCCACACACTCAAAAAGGATTTTCAATAGAGCAGAGTTCAAAAGAATTGCGAAAGCCTTGCTGCCCTCACACTGCTTTCAGTTAAATCATTACCTCATTTGTCTCTCTTACTCCTCTTTACCCCGTACTCATTGCTCTTCCCCTTCTCTTACTTTTGTGTCAAACACGACTACCTCACTCCCTCTCACTTTGTGTTTCTCCTCCTCCTCTGCCTCTCATCTTCCACCAACTCCCCCCGTCTTATCTCAAATGCTCTCTTATTGCCCCTACCTCTCTTTTCATACTTCCCCCCCTCCTTGCTCACATCACCTCCCTCTCTCTCTTTCCGAGCTCCACAACAGAGGTGGCCGCCACGCACGCTCTCTTTTTTGCTGGGGTTATCGCGCCTCTCCCTGATAATTCCCCTGTATTAACTGGCTGGAGTTATTACCCGTTATATGAGATGTCTATGTTGAGAGCACTTTATGAGATCCTGGTCTCCGTGGATAAGATGATGGAGTTGGTGAGTGCTGTCATCCCCCAGCAGTATAATGGCATCAGTTGGGAAATACACAATGCCATGGATTATTGATAGAGCTATATCTGCACTTCTGCTGACAAATTCTTGGCCTGGGTTGAAGGGGCAACATAATCCTGAAGAATATCTCTGCTAATATGGCCGCCTCCACTCAGTAACACCTCTGTTCTCTTTGGGGTACTTTGCTTTCTCTCCTCCCTTTAGACAAGTGATCGAGTATTTCCAGTGAGTCATATGAGAGGGTGAAGATGTATTCCAACTAAAAAGGCTCTCCCACACCGTCTGGCAAAGAAATAAGCATGAACCAATTGTCTGGCTGCTGCTGGGACTAGCATTTCCAAAATATGATCTTCTTTTAGGACAGGCGGCAAGAGGGGGTGCAACGGACAAGAGAAGGACATGCAGAATTTAAAGACAAACCATGAAACATGCTCTTTGGATCTCAAAGGTGAATCCTAAGCACAGTAAGATGATCTGGCAATGGAGATATCCCCCCCTCTCATTAGCAGTTCACCACCCGTCAAAACAAGTAGCTAAGAAAGAAGGTAAACAATCCTGCACTCCCTATAAATAGAGTGTAGTAATTCCCCTGACTCTCATTACAAGCCTCCTCCCTCTCTATTCCTCAATCTGTCTGATATACTGTGCTGGGACTCAGACTCAACAGTGTTTAGCCGGCGTCAAGACCACAGGCTGCACTCTCAGTTAAGGCCGTGATTTTTGATCCCAAATGCGAGGATTACTCTCTGGCGCGTGGGGGGGGGGGAGGCGAGAGACAATAACTGATCAAACACAAGCGCTTGACGAAGCTACCCAGGGACGCTGCGAGGCCAGTTCAAAAGGCCTTGTTGCATGGTGTGACGAAGTATCACAGGCTGTTTAAACAAGCGCACAAGTCCTCCAATACCTCCACTCCAAAAACTATAGTCAGATTTGCACATTTGTTCCAGAAATTGTATGTAAATGACCAAACAAGCATCTCGTTGTGGATCGCTCTTCATCGCTCATCTCGAGACTCAAGCCTCAGTAGCCATGTTGCTTTTCAGAGGAATATGAAATTACTATCACATTGAGGGAAATCAAAGTCTTGTTCTGCTGCAGTCCTCTGGGCAGTATTGTGCGGTATTGCTTTGGAAACGGGCCTAATTGGTATGTGTGGGCCAAACTCACCCCCACTGCCTGAAACTAGCTGGCTTCATGTTCACAACAATTGGATTTTGGAAAAGCTGCCCTAGATTGTTTGTGTTTCGCAGTAAGGGTTTGTGTATGCAACATCAAGAGTGCAAAGCTAATCCCAGTCTCGCCTCTGTCCGTCATATTAGGATGCTTGTAATTGCTTGAAGTTGATTGTAGCCAATAGCGTCAATAGCATGTGTTTTTAAAAAGTGGAGGGTGGCTGACGTCTCTAAAAGAAAATGGAGCAATTTGAGTTGAACAATTAGTGGCTGCATTCGTCTGACAGACTGAATTTCTTTGCCTTTTTTTGTATGGCCTGGCAGTGCACCAGAAAGCTGAGGGAAAAAAAAAGGAACATTAAGTCACCTATAATTTGCTTTGCCACAGTCAGAACGTGAAACAGACACATGACAGCTTAGTGAATCATCTAGTCCACGCAGCATGTCTGCCTCCTGAACAATGATTGGCTCTGGCACCAGGCTTGCCTCCACCATGCAAAGGGTTCCCCAAGTCTGAACCTGTGATGTCGTCTTTTTTTCTTTCACTCAAGCACTAAAGCAAGTATTAACCTAATAGCTCATTTTGAAAGATGGAGGCTGGGAGTTCCTTCTTTGCATGTGTCCGCATTCTGTAATCTCACAACCTTACCGTACAGGGGGACATGTTGAGTGAAAGCTCCCCTGCCTGCCTCTCACCTCTCATTGGAGGCTATAAATGCACAATGTGTTAATAATTTGGGGAGCATATTAACTCGCATTCTGTTGTTCAGCAAAACCCTAAGCACTGCTGGTAATGTGCACTGTGCTCACCTCCAACATGGAGGCTCGCCGAATTAGCTTGCGCCAGTAAGTTTTTTCCTCCCTAACGCACCATGGTGCAATATATGGAGGGAGAGAATGTGATTACAAACAGTAAGTTATTGCCTCGGGCACAATTAAAACTTTGCAGACGAGCATTTACTGATCGCAAACTGAATCAGGTATGGTGTTGGTGGGGCATGTTGCTTGTTAATTGGTTAATTACAGAGCAGGAAGGGCTTGCTATTCAAGTATTAACTGGGAAATCTGCTCTACATTTTCTGTCAGTCCCACATGCAAAGCAGACACTGGGGCAAACCCCTCGACTAAAAATAAAGCTCATCAGCAATTTGGAAGCTGTGTGGGCTGTCTCTCACCGTGATGGAAGACCTCGCTGCTCACACACCACAATGCCCCTCTCTCCAAACCATACAATCGCACTCGATGTGTTTGTTGCCATAGAAGCCAAGATGCAGTTAAATTCAGCGTCAGAAAACAAACGCCTTAATTACTTCTGCATAATTATACCAAAAATGACAATAGCTGCAGTTGGGTTGTAATTTCAGTAATTCTGAGTAGAGTAAGGGGTTGGAAATGCAACTTTGAGGTTATTTTTTGTTATGAAGCTGTTCTGCGCAAGATAAGGAATAAACCTGGTTAACCATGGACTGGCCCAAGGACTGTGAAGTGCACAGCACCAATGACTTAACACCATGACTTGCAGGTGTATTGCTGCATGCCACATGTTTCTGACAAAGTCAGGGAAAAAACAGCCCAGGGCACGGACTCGCCACAAGGACAGCCTGCGCGCACACACACGCACATGCACACATGCACACACACACACACACACACACACACACACACACACACACACACACACACACACACACACACACACACACACACACACACACACACACACACACACACACACACACACACACACACACACACACACACACACACACACACACACACACCTCATACCTCTGGAGGAAATGTTGTGATTTCTTAGTCAATGCCCTCAACGCAACAAATCCTACAGGTCTTACTCAGAGCCAGTGTTCACTGTTGCTTGAATAAATCAGAAGTGTTTTCAGACTGCAACTGCATTTGGCTTTGATTAAAGCAAAGCCACAGGCTAAAAGCTGTCTACATCCCTTTATGAGCATGCTTTTCTGACCTTTCCGTTCAGCGAGTCTTCTTAGGACTGAGGACTTGACACAACATGACATGTTGCCAGGTCAGTAAACATGGTGTTGCAGGAGATGAAACGGCATGAAGCAGTGAACAAATTGGAGATCAGATGTAAGCTTTGATTTAATTTCATCCATTATGTACAGCCAATACGTTTGATTGAAACTACTGTAGGTGTTAGTGTGTAAACAGTTAGGTGCTTTTATCATGTGTGGATCATTTTATTAGAAATGATTGCTGACTTTCCTACACATCTACAGGGAATAGAGGACAAATTAAACACTTTTTGTTCTTTTCTCTTTTTACCTTTTTGTTGATGGAAATGCTGGAATCTCTGACTCACAGCTTATTATTCATGCACCTATTCACTAATTGAAGGGAAATAGGAGGGTAATTAATCCATTTTCAACCTTATGGCAGCATGTCAAACATATCAACACACTTTGCACCTCAGCTGAGTGGAATACTTCAACAATACTTAGTGACATTGCGTTATGTATTTTCTATTAATGGAATGGTTGGAAACTGGTCTACTAACAAATCTAACATATGAATATTATATATTTGAGCTAAAATTATTGTGGTTTTTGCTTACATATTTTCCCAACATTACTACATTCGACTTAGGAGTTGTCCATGTCATAATTTCCACTCCTTGTTTTTGTATTTTTTTACAAAATTAATAGGTTTAAATAATCTTCTGTTCCCTACCCTTTCTGATCTATCACATTTAGCTTCTGTCACATAAGTACTTGATACTCTTTTGAAGCATGAATTCAGAAATACAGAAAGGTCTTAATCTCCTCTCTTACACCCACGTTGAATGTCCCCGTCTTATTTGAGGTATATTAGTATTGGCGAGTAAATCCTGAAGGTATTTAGAGTTCCACCTGTTTTCTTTATACTCACAGTAATCTGCTTGTAATGTGAGATAATGTGTGAATAAGTTAAGGTAGATGAGGCATTTACCCAGAAAATGAGAGGCTAGTTTATCGTTTGGTTAGTCATTGGGTAAGCTATTTTGGGACAGTATCAATGCGTATTTACATGAGGGGACGAGGATGGATGTGCTGTCTGGTATTGACGTCACCTTGGCAAAGGCTTGTATCTGGATTTTGGCAGGCAGACAGCAGATAATACTAGTGCAGCAAGCAGATTAATACAGTAACCTCTCCAACACTCCCAGCTCTCCATCTCTCTCCTCTTTGTACTGTAGTCAGATTATACATGAGCATCTCTAACTAAATCAAACCAAAGGCTCTGTTTCGTATTCTTATATATTGCTTGAGAATTCCCCACCACCTTGGAAACCAGGTCCTCAGCTGATCGTGTTCGCGCCTCTGCCAACATGTCTGCAGTCTGGCAATGTCACCCACTGGCCCACCAAGCACAGGCTTGCTCAGGTATGCCAAAGTGCCCACCACCCACACATTCCTCTTATCTATCGCCAACTCGGCTCAGACGAGGTAAAAACTGCTGTTATTTCACTTAAAACAAGCCTGGAGATATCGGTGGGAAGGAAAAGGGGTGAAAAGATACTTTCTTTAAAAAATAAAATAAAATCTGGCAGTTTTCACACATCCACACACACACACAGCTTAAATTCATGATGGAAATTATAGAGGAAAGCAAAACACAATGAACTATTGTTTAGGATAAATTGAAGTTTAAAAATATATAATCACTAAACCCGGATGTGGGTTGTCCTCCAATCTGAAAGGTGATGGTTCGATTACCGGCTCCTCCAATTTAAATTTGAAAGTATCTTTTGGCAATAGATGACTCCAAATGCCCCTAAAGTCATAACTTGTGTGTGGTGTGAAATGATCTTTTGTTGAGCTGCCTTGCATGCTACATAGTTAGCGTATTTATAAACATTGTGTAAAAGTCAGCATGCTGACATTTAGTGTAAAGCACCTCTTGTGTTGGAAAGACTAAAAAAGCAGGTCCTATGTATGTGCATTTACTGTTTGTAAATGCACAAATGTGTATAAAGTAAATATACACAGTATGTTTGTGCTTGATAAATAAGTTCATAATTTAAGTCTGCATTCTTTTAAAATAAAGCCATTCTCCCCAAATGACACCCTTGCTAATGAATAACACATGATTCTGTTGAAATTTAAAAAAAAAGGCTTAACACTGCCAACTGGGTTAAAAGGGGAGTCAAAGGAATGAGTGTGTTATTTTAACAATAAATTGTGACTACAGTTCGGGGGGGGGGGGGGGGGAATTGGCTAGGGTCTCAGATTCAGACATTATCCAATGCATAAATGATAAACCCTGCACAATTATGGCCTTGTACACAGTTTTGTTTTTGGATTCCCTCTCCCCCTCACACAATCTTAATCACCATGCTGCTGCTGCCACCGCCACAACAACAACACAATCTTAAGCCTGAAATCACACAGCCCACACAGAGTGCTATCATCTGATAAAAGCACTGGATGATGTGAAGTAATTTATTATGGCACTTGCTCATACTGGCACAGAGGGTTACATCATTGGCAGTATGAACGGCTGCCTCGCAGCTAATATCCTGTAGATTGATAGGAGATTTTCTTCATGTCTGTCACTGCATTCCCTTAACTATGCCAAGAGGGTATAGACTGTTGAGAAATGTCTAAAGAACAAATCATGCTGTTGTTCTAGTATTGTTTCAACAATATCCAAGAACTATAGGGCTGGATTGGCTCAGGCTTGCATATCATTTTTCGGAGACTAAATAGAGAATGCCAGGGGTTGAAGTCAAGGCAGAGGGCTCCATGAATGGGCAAACTGATTTAACAAGCACAGGACAGACAGATGGTGCATGAGGAAAAAAAAGACAACAAAAAAAGGTAATAAGAGTGATAATAAGGCCCACATCAGAGAGAAAGAATGGCAGGAGAATCCCCCTGGTAAAAAGTTGTTATGCACCACAGCTCTCAGATCTCTCGTCCAGAAAACATCTTCAAATACAACAGGAATAGCAACACGCACAACACCTTCCAAATGTTGGAAGTTGTCATTATCCTGATTTGTCAAGGTATCAGTTGATTGGAATTAAAGCCAGCACCTCTGACTTAATTTTAGAAGTTGTGATTACAAACAGGATAGAGCGAAAAAGATGATCCTCTTTATGACACATTTAAAAGGGGGACAAAAGTGTGGGATTTTGTGACAAGCTATAGGGGACATTACAGACTTCACAATTAAAATAAGTTTATGAAATCAAGACATGAAAAAAACTATAGCCCCAGATTTGTAAGCCTTCTCCCAACAGGAGCCATATCTTATCCATGGATTCTATATTATTGGGCTGTGTCAAACACATATCATATCTGCACAATCTTACCTTGTAGCTGATATGACTGTCTTTAAAATCTTGAGCCATTCGGGGAGCATGTGGGACCATGGTGGGACTGCTTTTGCTTATGTGTGGCGGTTTTTCAAAGAGGGCTTGCAAGGTGATAAGTGGTAGACTCTGACGTGTATGTATACTCAAAAATGAGTATTACAATTGTGTTAAGAAGGAAAAAAAAAGAAGGAAAAAACTCATCAAACTCAATCTGACACAACACAAATAGAGAATGTCCTTGTCTGAATTTAAATATTCCCTCCAAAATTGAAACAGTTTAGGTAGAACCATTTTCTCAGGGTTGTCTGTCTCCCTCCTACAACAGAATAAATCACAAATTCACACGTACCATCAAACATCCTCTGTAAAGAAAAACAGGCTTCAACATTTTAATCTTTCCACCCCAAAAATACTCTTATCATTGCAAACCAAAGACCAAAAATAATGAACTACTTAGTCTTAAATTTGTATTTTAATTTGACACCCCTACTCTTGGTATAACCCAGGACATCACTGATGACATTAGCAAAAAGCATAAAACCAGGACGTGTTTGGTCGCCACCCCTCTAAAGAGCTCCTGGACAGCATGGTGAGTGTAAGCAACTGTATACAGAATCTGAACATCTTTATATAAACTAGCAGAAGAAGCTTTCTGAAACATTTGGATTTTTTCTTGTTGTGCTTTAAAGATGTAAAGCTTCACAACTTTACTCGCAACAAAAGAACAGATTTTGTGTCCAGCAAAACTTGAAGAAGCCCTTAAAGGCACAGAAGCAACGAAACACCCAATTTTAGTGTTTTTACCTTCATTATTTTACTCAATATTTACCTCCTCATTATCCTTTTACATTCAAGCAGAACATTTTGATGAAGATTAAGCTTTTACTTAAGAAAATCACAACTGTTGTACAAACTCTTGACATTATCAGTCTAAAGCTCAGACATGTGGAAACAGAATACTTCAAAAGAATGAACTAAGCTAAACCACTCTGCCTTAGCAGGAGCTAGCAAAGCCCCTGTTTGTTCCTTACATGTAAGCGTACATTTTGGACAAAGCTGTATCACAACTTTGTCTTTAATCTAAAAGAACAAACGGGTTGTCAAGTTATGTTTCATAGAAAAGAATTGTGACTAAAAAATGTAGGCTAAATGACAAAAGCAGGGCTAATGCTAGCAATGATACAAACAAAGTTACAGGAGCAATTACGCAAGTCACATGGTTTAAATGCTAAAAAGAAATTTAAAGGGGTCAAAATTCAAACTCACTCTAGCTTTGCGCGTGTATATCTGAATCATACGGAATAAAACAGGAAGTCTGTTGGATTTTAACATAGGCTAAAGGGAATTCTTCACTAGGACTAGAATTTGGAATTTGGCACCAAAGAGCAACTTTTAAAAAAATGACATTTTTGAAAATATTCTTGTGGCATATGGAGATTGCTGTTAATACAGTATGACTGTTAATACATGTTGCTTATTTTCTTCTACTCTGCACTTTTGTACATAGTTAATTTCTTTAATAATCTGCACTTTACACATAGCTTATTCTTCACTAACATGCACTTGGTTCATTCTCTTTCATGTACTTATTGCCTTATCTCTGATTTACATTCCTTATTACACATTCATATTTCTGTTTATATAATTATATTTCTACTGCAATATATTCTGTGAAAGAGCAACTGTAATGACCAGATCTTCTCCTGGATTTAAAAAGTAGTTACAGGAAACAGGAAGTGACAACCCTATCATAGATATTGGCTGCTGTTCCTGGACCTTTTGAGCCCTGGACAGAAAATATTAATTCAACAATCAAACAATTCAATAACATTTTACTGATTGGTAGCAGTATTGTGTTCTCTTTCTGATGTTCATACTGAAGTGATCCCACTGTCTTTGTTGTCTTTTAGCTTGTAAAAGTTGAAAACAACATGGTTAGTAACAATGAATCTTTGACGTGAAGTCAGGAGCTTGATGTTTTAAACATACTATATGCTTGACCAATTTATTTGTGATCCAACACAACGTTTTGGTGGCAGGTGTGAGCCGGTGCAGGTGCTGATTGTTTTCATCATTTCATTTATCACCTCCTAAAGCCTGATTGTGGTGGTAATCCCCTGTGATCTATCTCCAACGGTAAGTAAATGATCTCAGATATGCTATTACTTCTTCATGTAAAGTCAGAGATAATCAAATTAATAACGGCGGTGTAGTGAGGGACAAAACCAAGCACCAACACATGTCCGGGGTCATTGCCTTAGATCAGCCTGCTCCAACTGCTAATAGTTTGGTTTGTATTCAGCTCTGATACACGCTCCGCCTTTTACCCCACCAGAGGCCTTGTGTGTTCGGAGTTAGCTCTACTGAGAACCATTAGGATAATTTGGATCCCCGTGTGCATGTGTGTGTGTGTGTTGAAATGCACATGCAAGCTAATGTAGACTTGAAACAATGCGCTAGCACGACACTTCAAAAGGATTGCTGTTCCGCAGCCTACATATTTCCTGCATGCGGACTGTTTTGTGGCCACACAGTATCGATATTTGCATACTTGAGATATGAAAATGCTCTCAGCGTAATTGTACCCGCGGAGAAGTGGCGTCTATGAGAGCGAGTGAAGAGGAAAGTAGATGGCATCCGACCAACTCAATAAGATTTTCCGTCTTCCATACATTCATTATAATATTTTGACGCATTAAATTGATTATTTCTACATATTCATTATTAGAACACATGACTGGCTGCAGTGTTAGAGGTCTCAGCTCTAAACAGACTAGTGACCTTAGGCTTTTTCCTGTATAAGTAAAAAGTAAGCTATGACAGATCTTGTCACACACACATGCCTGAACACACACAGACACAGACACACACACTCCTCAATGCTGACTGTGGAGATAAATAAATGAACATCCGTGGTCCCTCTCCACCCATAAAATATAACCCACAACCCTTCCCCAGGTTGTTGTGATTTGGAAGCAGCTGTTGTTGTGGTGGATTCGCCCCTCTCTTCCAGATCACGTTTCCCCTGTGCGGCTCCCCGGGGAAGCTCTGGTAATATTTTTGCGGTTGGGAGGGGTGTTGAAGAGAGGTGGGGGAGAAACCTCGTCTAGTTTTCTGTCAGAGCTTTAAAGCCCAAGGAGATACTTTGAATAATGGAGCACCTGTACCCACTGCGAGCGCACGTACAACACATGCATGCAAGGCTTCCTCTCATGGATGAGCCTGCTCACAGAAGGTGTGTTTCTGTGTTTGGTGAAACGACCAATAGTGGAAAACTTACATAAAAAGAGGGTTATCAAAGGAACAGTGTATTTCAGCTGCATAATATATTCCCAGCCAAAACACTCATTACTTTGCTATTAAACTCTCATTCTACTGCAATTTGCAGATGTATGTACCGTTATCTCAGGAGATGTAACCATGAACAGCACATTTATGAATTATCCATTAGTTACAATACAGGTTTCTCTCTTTCTTTTTTCCTTCCCCAACCGACACCTCTTATTATGCGGCGCATCTACATTATTGTTAATCACCTGCACCATCTCCAAAGATATTTCTTTTCTAGTACTATTCATCTTCCTTTGCTGAGAACTATTTTAATCATAACCTCCTCCAAAGTCTCCCAGAGAGATGCTTGTCTGCAGTGACTGCCAAATTATTTCTCTAAAGTCAAAGTTTTTTGGGAGTTTGTAGCTGGTATTTCGTTGCTCTCGTCTGTGGAGAATTCAGAGTTGATTTTTTTTTCTTCCATAAGTATAAATAGATATTTTTGGAAATATGTGTTTTAATTTTATTTTGTGAGGGGTCAGTAAATTGTTCACAACAAAACTAGTCAGGTAATGGTTAGCTTGAAAGCATCCCTCTCTCTGAAGATAATCTGCCCATTGAAAGCTCACTAACTAACATTTTATTTCTACTTTTTTCAATCCGTAAAGAACCATCATTCACCATATTTAGGCAAGGCAAGTTTAGTTATATAGCACATTTCAACAACAAGGCAATTCAAAGTGATTCACACAACATCAAAAGCATCATGATGGAAGAAAAAAAAATGAAATATTGAAATAGAAAATTAAAAAATCAATAAAACAAACAATTCACAATCACAGAGAAGAACCAGTCGGACATTCCTTGGCATTTTCTTTTTTACATGGCGGCCATTTTTCCTCTGAAATCAAGCTAAGGTTAGGAAGTTCAAATGCTAACAGAATACCAATGTTTTCCTGCTGCAAATCTCTTAAAACCACCAAATAGAATTTATATTATATATTATAAAACAGACTCGACTTTTGTTCGTCAACATATAATTACTTGTGTTCCTTTATCTTATTTATTGTGCTTTTCTTTAAAATGCACAATATAATTATTGTTGGAAATCTGTTTTTATAATAAAATGTAAATGATTTGCCTTAACTTTCAGAAATAAAAATATCATTTAAAAATACATTTTATCATCTACAGATTGATCAGTAACTGTAAAATCTGACAACAGGCCATTTTAAGTTAAATAAACAAACATTTATTTACCCATTAGCTATCGTTTTTGTTTGTTTGTATTGTTTAAGCTAGCTAATGGGTTCCTAAATATTGTTCAAATATGGCCCTAATTTCCTCCATTCTTCACAATACAATGTTTTTTTTAGTTTCTTGTGACTCTGGGGAGATGATATCGACTGTAAGAGTCCCTACAGACATACAAACCCTGATAACAGCAGTATGACATAGCAGCATTGAGCTTCCCAGTCTGAGAATCAATCCAGGAAGTCGTCGCCCCTGAGAGTGAAAATAACTTAACCATTGAAACTACAGAGATTAGTCCAGCAAAAAATAACAAGTTGACACTAAAGTTGAAGAGGCTGATATTGTTACCTCGGGACAGAGCTAGGCTAGCTGTTTTCTCCTGTTCCCATACTTTAGTCTAAGCTAAGCTAACCGGTCTTCTGTGCTAGCTTTTTACAGACATGAAAGTGACAATAAGACTCTCCCTAACTCATGGCAGGAAATGTTTCCCACACTTTCTTGGACAGTTTGACGTGTTTCACACACAAAATATATTATACTCTTGACTCTGGCGGATTGAAATGCAGATCTGTAACCTTTGTATACATACAGTGTGCAAATGTTGTGCATCCACTTCTGTATTTGTGTGTTTATTGTGTGTTTTTGTGGAGTGGCGCATTTAAATGCACACACCGATTTCCCCATTAATCCAAGGTTTATGGTTATGGTTGGTGCAAAAAAATAGGATTTTCTTTTCCTAAATAAGTCATTTTCAATTCAGCACCCTGAATATGTTTATTGCCATTGTCTGTGGAATACGCTGCAGCTTTTTTAATAGCCTGCTCGGTGTGCGCTCATCAATCACCGAGCCAGAGCAGCCCTCTCCCTCTCTCCACAGTCGCACGCTAACCGAGTTACAGGGCTCCAAAACTAACTCCAAGTTTTGAAATGTGATAAAAGTAATCACATTCCTCCCAGTCAGTATCCTTACAGATGTGAATCGATGACATTAATTACTGCATCTTATTATACGCCACAAATGTGTTTTCGTTTATTCTTATTTATGAAAGAGGGCGCGATAATTTGCCACGAGGGGTGGGAAGTCGGGGGGATTGGTGGCTGCGGTTAACGGCAGGAGATTCACATCCATAACCCTGCATCCTGCCTCCCTACCCACCCACATCAGTATGCGGCATTAACAATAGAGGGAAAGGAAAGCAATACTTAAGCGTGTGAAATACTGCTTTTTCATTATTTCTCTTGTATCTGACATCATTTTTTATTTTTTTTTTCGTGGTAGGAAAAAGAGACTCCAGGTTGTGTGTCTCAGCTCGAGACAGAAAGATGGATTTTTCTAAAGATTGCGTTATCTCGCGGGACTGAGAGACTCACACACATGTGTCAAGAGACTGCATCAGAAGAAGAAGATAAAAAAAAAATTAGAAACCTCCAGGGTTGATAGCAACAGTTAGCAGCCAGGAATCCAAAGGCCTCGGGGTGACAGAGCTCCTAACTAAGACAGAACACTTCTCCCCCCCCTCACAGACAAGTGACATTAGCACGGCCGGCGATGCACGACTAAAGCCTCATAATTGTTTGGCTTTCCTTTATTATTCACTCCTTACTGCTAAGCGCCCACATGGAAAAGAAAATTACAATCACACGGAGACATCTGATGAAACATGAAATATAGAGAAGGAACTCAAATTATGGCCCAGTTCATTTCAGCGTTACGACAGAAGATATCCTTGTAACACCAGAGCTGATTGGGTGAGGGGGGAGAGGGGGGAGAGGGGGGTAGATTCCCAAGAGGGACGCTCTGTGTCTCTGCCATTTATCCTTGTTAAAATTTCAATAACACAAGTCGCTTGCACATGACACTTTTCAGTAGACCCATCAATACAGATGGGATTTGTGTAACTGTAGATGCTCTTTTTCATCAGGGAAGATTACACCGTCCACTTATTCATTTTTAAGGGCTGTTCTGTTTTTTTTATTTTAATTCAATCTTTATTATCAAGCTATCAAAATAGTGTCTTCCCCCTCACGTAAATAATTTATTTTCCTCCTTTCCGATAAGCTAAATGCGGGGTTGTGTCACACTGATGTCTGTGTCGTACAAGGTTAATTGGATTTACCGTTTTCTCAGGATATAAATTAGAAATATTTATCCCTAATAATGTATCTTGATGTTGCAAATAGACTCATTATAGTAATGACACTATCTCTTTGTCATCTTTTACATCATTTTATACTCATGAAGATGTATTCCTCTAGATTTTACCCTTAAATCACCTAATTGGTTATTTTTTCCCCCTGTTTGATCAGTTCTAGGTAATTGCCATAATCTTCCAGAAAACTCAGATTTTAATTGGATTTTGTTTTAGCCAGGAATAAAACTGTACTTCAGAATGATGGTGGTGTATGAAAAGGGAAGCTCCGAATTCATATTCAGCAGAGCCACTTGCTGTTGAAGAAGTGGACAGGTTAAGAGGGTTCCAGGCCACTGAAGGAGGCGATGCAGGCTGTGATGGCTCCCAATGAGAAGCGGCATGCTGTGCAAGCGTCAGGCTGGCACTCGCAACAACTGGTGGTATTAATAAGAGCGGGCTAAGATGAGCTCTGGGACGCGGGTGACTCGACATGTGCCGCCGCCGCTGATGGGCAAGTGCAAATGAAATTAATGGGTAAGGGAAATCAAGTGAGTGAGCCCGAAATCAAATTACCAATCCAGGCCCTCGAACAAATTAGTTGTGTGCCAAAGTTGTAATTGATAGCAACACGCGAGCACGTGATTGGATCAGACAATATGATCCAGAATGTGTTGCCTCTGATGTGATTTGCTGCTGTATTGTCATGATTAAATATTAAGGATGTGTGTCCCACCCCCCATGGTTTTCATGGCCTCAGAAGAAAACGCTATATTGAATTCTGATTGGCCCTTTGTCTCCTCTGCTGACAATGTTTTAAACTCACCTTGTTCCTTTGAAAAAATCATTCAAACGGATGAAGAAAATAAATCCCGTCTTTTCCCATCTAATTGGCACTGAAAGGAAGCCAGGCTCTGGAAGAGCGACCCACGCAGATTTCTGTGTGTAATATCTGAATAAAGAGTACAACTCTGACTATCACAGCAATAATACATTACGTCTGACAGCTACAGCAGCTGTTGTGGTAGCAGTTTTATTTGTTTGGTTCATAAATGTGTAAACTCCGCTTCCTATTAAAGGCTTAGACTCTCTCCAGTTCTGCATGTGTGTGTGGCTTTTGATGCTAAGCTTTATTTATTTATTTTATTTTTTTCTTCCCCTGACGCTGGAGAGGGCTTTTATATAATGAACCGAGATGCTTTAATAAAATATAATGATCAGCTAAAAATTGGTTTGAAATCAAACACTCCACCGTGGCTCAGCAAAACGCGTATCTCAAGGCACATCCACCCCAACTGCATTAGAGACGCGGGATATATATTTATATATATTTATATTCCTTTTCTTTTTTTTTTCTACATACACAAACCTTCAAACCCCTTAAAAACATTCAATCTGTACTGCTCCGCCAAATTCTCCGTCTTTGTCCTCACAACTGCTGTGAATTACGAGCAGATTCTTTATGATGAGGAAAATATTTCACCACCAGCGATCTGCTTCATGATTCATAAAACATTGCATACAATTGGAATACCAATTGGCCTATAGCATGCAAAGACGACACAGCGACACAAGTCATGCTAGTTAATTAATAATTTAAATACTGTTGCAAATACACATGATGTCTATTTAGAAAAGCATCTTTACTGTGTAAACAACAACACAAAGGATCTAAATTTAAAGACAGAAAACACACTGAGGCTTTGTGCTGCAGCGGGAAAGTCATAAAAGTCGGCCCTGTCTTTGTTTTCCCTTTATGATCCACTCCTGCTAATAATGGATTATTTGAAAAGTTCATCCTAATTAAATAGTGCAGGGCGGGCGCAGTGCGCAATCCCCACAATCCATTTGGGTAAACATCGGATAAAAAAAAAAAAAAAATACTGTAAACTATGCACAAAAGCTCACGAGGTATTTGCCTTGTGTGAAAGAACACATATCGCCTCAGAGAAGCACTTGAACATGCACACATCAAATCAACCTCGCTGTCATGCCTGTGCTGTTTTCAAGCCCAGCATGACATTTCAGCTGACTTTCCCTGCTGAATGTGTGTTTGTTGTCTTCAAGTTAAACAAATGCTTATGGTTGCATACAGTGGCAACTCCCAACAATACGAATCGAACTACGTGCATACTCGCTCACCCGAGGGATTGTTTTTCTTTGTGTGTGTGTGTGTGTGAGAACCGTTTTTTTCGTGCATATGTGTCCCCGTTTCCAGCACAGAGTCGTCTCCTTTGAAGTCTGTTTATCGCGCCGAAGCCGTGCTGAGAACACTGGGAAGGCAATCTGTGACACCATTGACACCTGGCATGTAAACATTGACAATAACTCCGTCACAAAACCTCCTGCAGGTTTGCCCTTTCTTCCAGTCGTAAGCTTTGGCTGCAGACTCAATGCCCCCTCTGTTCATAGAAACCTCCCTCTTTTTTTTGCGCTGAACTTTGAATGCCTTTATTTTTTTTTGGGTAAATACTTACCTCAAAAATGAACTCTACTCTGTTCACTTCTGTTGCAGCTACTCTAAATGTAGTTGCTTGTGCAGGGATCTGTTCCTCTGAAATGCAGTGTGAAAAAAACAGAAGGTCATTTATTTTATAGCAAATCTTAAGTCATTATGATAGTGTTTCAATAGAACAATAAAGGAACATTTACTGTTGTTTCTCCAGACCAGTGATCATGTGGTCTCTAACTGAGGTGTCCTTTCAAAGGGTCAGCGTATGAATGTGAGAGGTCAACAGATGATGAATGGACAACAATACCTTTAACCCATATGACCACATCCATTGTTTGTTCTTACACTTTGATTCATTCAATGGGTGATCCAAAAATAAAAACCCCTAGGGTATATCATCTAACCTACATGTTTGTACGGGACAAACAGCTGGGACACAGATACAGTTTGGTTTAAGGTCAAATCACCAAAAACGACGAGAAAAAAAAATAAAAATGTGTAAAAGAAGTACTACAGTTACACTACTTGAATAGTGAATGTGTGTCACATTACACACATAACTCAACTGACATCACTCATGTTTCTTACTAGAAGTCTTCTTGACTTGTGCTTTCTCATATCCCTTTAATCGTAGTCTGTAAGGTAATCTGACATCTTTTTGTTAGACTACCTGCTAAAATTGACTCAAATGTTTCTCTCATCATAATTTCTGCACTAGAGGTCACTGTCCAGTTTTAAATATAAATATGAGCTGTTGATTAAGTTGAACTGTTGGAACATTCAGACTCTTTACGGGAGGAGAAGAAGCTCAGTTTATTTTTTGGGGCTTTTTTTTATAGAGAGAGAGAGAGAGAGAGAGTGGGGAATTACATGGGGAGGGAAAGCGCTACAGGTTGGAATCAAATCATTAGGCCGCCCCGGTGCCCCCATTACTTACTTTCTTTATTTTTAAATTATAGATAAAATGATCTTTTTAGGTCTCAACATTTATTTAGATGATTGAAGTAGTTCAGGAGGGCATTACCAGTTGTGTATTTGTAAGGCAAAAATATTTAAAATATCTTAATAAAGAACAATTTGTTGTATTTTATAATAATGAAACACTTGTGTTTTTCGTGCAGGTCCCCTGAATGAATCATTACAAAATGCAATAAAGAACTACAAGTAGCAAAACATAAAAAATACTCAAAAACAAGGTCCTAAAAAAATGTTCTATTGTAAAAGTATTAAGTTACTTTGACACTGCAAATGATAAGAACATAAGCACCGTGAAGAAGGATCACATCATTGTTTTTTTTGTTGAGAAATTTAACAGGATGACAAAGTTTTTTTTTTTTTATTGAGACGTTTCCTTTTTTCCCTCTCCACTCAAAGTATAAAGATTTACAAGTTCTATTTCTTTGTGAACTTCAGTTACTACTCGTCTCATGTCACTTCCTGGACCAATAATTCGCCCCTCTCCTCCGTCCTTGCTCACACGCAGGCCTCTTATGAGAAACAATTTACCTTTTTTGAGTATAATTTGTCACTGAAGCCGAGCTGCTTCATTATCATATCATCCTGCTAACTCTTGCCTTTGTTTTGACAGATAGCTTTCATAAGTCACTGGTAAAAAACCTTCAGCGGACGTTTGGGGTTTTACTGTCACATCGGCTCCATCTGCTCGCTTTGGTGGGGGTTTTTATGCTGCGCCATCATTCACCTCCCACAAGCAATAAACACTATCTCTCCACGCTCTCGCACTTCCTCCGTTTCCGTGCATGCACTTTTTCTCTCTCTCCTTTTCTCTTGCAGTGTTGGAGGCCTCTTTTAAAATTCCCTTTCATGGCAGGAAAAGACAACAGAGCAGGAAAACAGAAGCAGTGTATT
This sequence comes from Labrus mixtus, assembly GCF_963584025.1. Lineage (NCBI taxonomy): Eukaryota > Metazoa > Chordata > Actinopteri > Labriformes > Labridae > Labrus > Labrus mixtus. Next base: position 12,974,230 of record NC_083630.1, read on the forward strand.
GGTAACGCAGAGAGGTTTGATTTATCATCGGTGTTAAAGCTCACGCCCTTTTCCTTTGCTGTTTTGCATAAAACATATGCACTGAGTGACACTAGGTTTACCTCTAAAGAGAGAAAAATAACTTCAAAGCTCTTCTGAGGAGTTGATTCTGACTAGAAAGCGGGAGTCTGTGGAAGAAAGCTCAACTTTTGACTCTTTTGAAAGTGATGGTTTAACAAAAAAGGGGATGGCACGTGTGCTATTCTCCACAAATCCCTGATAATAAGGAACATAATCCATGCTAATTCCTCTCTTTAGATATTGCTGAATTTACACCTCCTATCTGTATGCAGGCGGCAGAGTGATACATGAACCCTGCCCACAACAGGCATTAAGGGATGAGATACAATTGTTTTCCCAAATCAAAATAAATGGGTCACACAAGGTTCTCATAACGTCAAATATTTTGCAGCGGAAAGGCGGCCCCTGCAATATTGACTGTATAATTGAATCGTGTGAAAGCGCAGTCGATTTAAAACAATAGATTTGAGGGATGAGGAAACTGTCAAGTCATGCATCATAGTCAGCGTGTCAGCTCAGGTTCACGACAAGATTACTCTGGTCCATTTCAATCTCTGCTTTGCAAAATAGATCCATATTTTGAACCAAAAATAACAAGCTCTTGTGGAATATTCTGGCGCTCAACAACTATATGAAAAACAGCTTTTTGAATGAACACAGAGTGAGGCGCAACCTCTGGGCGAGATATTTAATCCTGATAAGACACTGAATAAACGTCTCGAAATGAATCAAAGACTTTCTGCTTTTTGTGTCATAAAACTTAACTCCTCCACAAGCATCACCTATTAAAAGCTCTTTTTCATTTCTTTTCACCGCCATCAATCTTCCCCCCTTTCTTTTAATTCCAGCTTTGTCATGTCCACTTTGTTCGATTATAATCCACATATAGAGTGACTATATCAATTTCCTCCACGGGGACCAATGAAATTACTTCCTTCGACAATCTGGTGTTTTAGCAGGATTGTTATTTGAGAACAATACTCATTCCTGCCATGGAAAGAGGAGAAAAAAAGCAGCTGTTTGGCCAATTCAACTGTGATCAATCACATGCCTTCATATAATAAGTGTGCCTGGTGGTTTTGACAAGCGTTTTCATCAGAAATAGAGGCACAGTTGTTTAAAAATGCTGGTCTTTTTGTGCAGAAGGAGCACTTTTTAAACTATGTTGGTTCGATTCATGTGTTCCAAGGCCAAATAAAGACATTAGCAACTCTTTTCAACACTTTGAAACCTGTTGAAATCCTATTGTCATTTTCATGCCTGGAAACGCTGCTGCATGCATGCAGGTGGGGTCGGTGTCAGACAAAGTGATAAATAGCCTGTGAGGAAAGTGGCCTTTAATGCTTTTTTCATCAGCTAAAATTCTTGGTTTTGATATTTGGACATGTTTGACTATTGACAGAAACAAATATGAGATTATTGTTGGAAAACACAAAAAGGCAACGAGATAAGAAGACTCGCTTTGTCCGCAGGGGTTTGCCTAAGTCACAACAAACAAAGTTCCTAACAGGAGCTTTAAGTGAAAACTGACAGCTTAGAAATGACTGAAAATAACTTTCCGCCTTTGAGACCTCTATTTCGATCAAACATATCCTTGTACAAAGGTTAAAGACTGACTGAATAGTACTGGCACAGGAAGGAATACCACAAAACACTGCAGCAGGCTGACTATATAAATATAACAGTCACGTATATCGTCAGCTATTTTGCCCGTTTCCTGTGAGTCCTCCAAACTTTACGTTTCATTGTCGAACCCTAAATGTAATGTTTCCTTGTGGATATTAATAAAAACAAACTGTAAAAATTATACTGCCAGGCTGTTATTCTTAAAACACCACTAAAATGTAGTCCTTGTCTCTTTTCCCTCTCCCACAAATACAAAAGAATATTTACTCCCACCACAGAGCATGAATTTCATTTTGAAGCATAAAACTTTAACACGTCTAGACAAAAGCAGTCCATTCTCCGAGCGCTCCTAGGGCGCTCCTTGTCTTTCAAGGTGCTCATTGTATGCTAAAACGTGCTAATATTTGTGGTCGGAGTGAAAACTTTTCATTATTACATTCAAGGTTGCTGTGTTTCTCCGGCCCTCGCCTGTGGCATTGTCGGCTCTGAAGCGTGCAGCCTGATCTGTGGTTATAATTTCTTGGGTTCCCTCCACGGGATTATTGATCCCCTCTGTGGTGAAAGTATTGCACAATGGTGGTGCTATTACTGTTTCAGCACCAGCACACAGCACAATCATTTGTTTTTGATCAGTGTTTATTAGACAGTTACCATCCATCAGCAGTCAGCAGTGCTGCTTAAAACAAGGTCAAGATCTTATTTAGCTGCTCAAGGAATAGTTGAAGGGAAATAAGCGTTGTATTTTTTTTTTTTATTTCCTAAACTATAACTGGTCTTTTTTGATCAAACCATAAAGAAACAAACAATAAAGTTGCCAAACATCTTGACATACATAGTGTCCAGAGTAGTTAGATACAACTTAAACCAGGGTCCCTATGAAGTACTAATATTTATTTATATTTCTAGTATACTGCATGAGAAGAAGAAGCCACCAACCTTGATTCTTATACAATCCATTCTGTCAATTTTGCAATGTACAAACTTCTTCTTTTTTTGTAGCTACAGTGAATATATCAGAAGGTTTCAGTCATTTCAAGTTATTTTTCTGGTAGATCACCTGCTAAAAGTATCACGCACATCAAATAAATCAACACTTAAAAGATCTGTTGCATGATTTTCCAGTTAGTTTTCCAAAATAGTCCTTCCCACAGAACTCTCCAACATGTATGGTGTTGAGATTACAGTATGCATGTTTCCCTTTAAGATGTGAAACACATCACGATCCTTTCAACAGAATTCAACAATTATACATACAATAACAATTATACATATATGACAATTATACATCCAACCAAATACAGAAAAAATGATTACCACTCACACATCATTCTAACCCTATATAACTGTCTCCCATCTTTCCTTGATATGATTTTCTCCATGTACTGTGTTCAGAAGTATCTGCGTAACTGGACTATCTGAAGAAGCCCTGGTTTGCTAATATATTTTCTCTTAGCTTTTTAAACTGGGTAACATGATCTCCATTATAATACAGCAAGCAGTGATTTTTGTCCAGTGCAACTTTGTGAAAGAGGGGTGAATAAAAATAATTTATAGTTTATTCAAAGGTTACAACACTGCCTGCACTATAATAATACATGTTAGCCCAATGTAATATATGTGACTATATAATTTCATGAGCAAACATTAAGTGATGATCAATTAGTAGTAGTTTGTGTTTATTGCCAGAAATGCCGTCTGGCAATAAATGCAAATTTTCCATTTTAAACAGATTAATTAGTTGGTAATTGATGGAGTCCTGGGGTTTATGTTCCTCAGAGAGATCGACGTATGCAGGTTTGCTGCTTCGTCCGGGCTTTCAGATAACTGTGACAGGTCGCTAAAGAGACAAGAGACAGCACATGTCTGATAAATATCTTGTATTCCCGTGGCTCTCCCCCTCTGACACTGACAAACATCCACACCTGACAACACGAGATGCGTTGATTCAGTGCATGACTGCATTGATTTGCTTTACAGTAAGTGAGAAGTGTTGTTACTGCAGATACCAAACCAGACTCAGAGTGGAAGAAGACAGTAAAAAAAAAGATGAGGTGAGAGGTGAGCTGTGTCTTTAAAGGAGGTGTTCAGTGTTCATTCTCGGGGGCAGTTTTATTAAAGATTTATCAACTCATGTGATGGCATGAACCCATAAAAACATGCTCACTGTGACAACTGTAAAGTATGGGAGGAAATAAATGGAATAAGTGCACAAATGTAATCTCCTGTAGAGATTTTTGTAACCACCCAAACAGCTCTGAATGAGAGAAAAAAACCTCCTTTTTCATATGGGAGTCTTGACAGGAGATACTTCCTGGCTGTGAGGAGTGAATCCACCTCGCTGTCAGTCTACCACCTGCATTGTTATGTTATGACACTTGAAACATCTGGAGAGCACTTTATGTTGTGAAGCATCTAGTTTTTCACGGGAAGAAATTACCAATCATGGAGGGGAGGGCAGCTGTGGCCTGAAGGCTGCTGAGGAGGGGATTGTGACTGCGAAGTTGCCAGTTTGACTTCCCAAAACCATCAGGGGAATATCTGAGCTGGGGGAGGAGAGTGTGAAATACTCTGTTCTTGGCTTGACAACAGCTGTGCTGAAGTGTAAGGGACGGAGATTTCAGATGATTCTGTGGTAATTATCTGGTGGTACTGGACTGCTCCCACAGAATGAGAATGTCAGTGTGTGAAGAAAATACCAATGAAGATAAGGTCACTGTGCTTTTTTGGTCTTGATAAAGACAAACAAAAGCTTTATTATGTGTGGAATGTTGATTTAAAAAAAATGTCTTCCTCTCTATATGCAGCTGAATGAATGCACTTGACGCCTAGAAAAAAAATCTGATTACAGGGGGGAACCCAAGTCAGCCCAGGCCACCCCATTGCACATATGAAGATGACTATTCTTGCTGTTTATACTAAAGAACCCTTTCTATTGCACTGATGAGAGACACATTTCTGTCATATTGAAGCGAATATAAAACTTCTGCAGTCCGATTTAGTGAAATCAAGTGAGGATCTTCCAAAAAAAAAGTATTTGAAGCATGTAGGTTTCATCTTGTGTTTACCAGGCATGCAGCGTACTGTATGGTTGAAAAAAGAGGATATATGCTATATAGAAAGGATATTCATCTGGATGATTTCCAGCTGAAGCCTCAGAAAGTGTTTTAATATATGTCTGCACCATGGAGAATAGTTTTATCCCCAGAGCTCACAGCGGGGATTTTTAATGAACAGTATGTAATTGAAGTTTTTTTTATTACCAAGTTCCCTAATAGATATAACTCATAATGCAATACTAGACATTAGACGTTAGAGTCAAAATATTATATGACAAACCACCCTGAGCTCACAGTGTCTAGTAAGTAAATAAGGGGGAAATGGGTACGTAGAACACAAAAACACCTTAATGCGGTGAAGTTGGAGTATTTCTTATGGAATGTTACTTCCTTATACAAAAACGTTTTCATGGATAAGAAAGAGGAAGTGTCTATTAATAATTTAAACTGCTCAGCAAAAACAGGCTTGGTCTGGGTCTTCCATTGGCAAAGAAGAAACCTTGATGTGCCCACGAAACCTGCCAATGTAAGTCAAGATTTTTTTCTTGTTTTGGTGTTTGGAGGGAGATGTCTCACAACTGGGGAGATTCTGGCAATGGTTTATGTATTCACTCTCCAATAATTCTGACTGCTTGTTTTCGAGAAAGGAGGGAGGGATGGAGAATACCTGCTTCTTCTCTACCCCTACCAACAGTATAGGCATGATGAGTCCCATTATGATGTATAATAACACCTGTGTATGATTCTTTATTTACCCTATTAGAGTTATAGTTTGGTTTGATTTTCACTTACAGTAATCCTTATACTAATTGTAGATATTGCAAAAAGTCACAAATCAAGCCAATATCATAACATGTCTGCCAAATCTAAATCACAGTACCCTTATCATGCAGCTGTGACCCCCACACCTGAAAGACTACCTGGTATTTTTGAACATGGTACTATATAGTTCTGATAACAAGACTTATTTTATAGCAAAAGTGTCATACCTAAACTTAGCCCTCATCACGTGTTTGCAGATTCATGTTGATTTCTGCGACCGTGTAATGTTCATGTTCCAGTTTGTGTGTTCACATTGCGTTTCAGGGTTGCAGAAGCAAAAAAAACACACAGTCAGACATGCGCGCACACACAGCGCTGTGCCTCCCCGCTGAAACATCTGGCCTCTGTAGCGGCTCTGTTACTACCTCCAAAGACAATACAGAGGTGGGATCACTTCACTCCCTCCATTAAGCCGCTGCAACATTCAGATTGAGGGCGAAACATCACATCAGGGGTGTAAAATATCGTGGCTTGAAACAGTTGTCTGAGTAGGGATTATCATAGAGGGGCTAAAGAGGCATGGTCTGGAAAGTAAAAAAAAAAAAGGATCATCTCTTGTTCTAAGCCACAAACCCTTGGCTTGTCACTTTATGTGATTCAAGATACACTATAAAGTCTAATAAGAGCCTGTTTTGAGACCTGTAACAGATTTAAGAAGGTTAAATCAACACATTTCTGAGAAACTGATGCCTGTGGTTTTGAGTATGTCTGTTGAATCCAATTTTAGATCCCCAAAAAGATATTCCAGAGTATGAAATAAAAACCACACCCAGGTATACCCGATCAACAACGTCTCCGCGTCATGAGAAGGCAACGATCACTGTGCAATCCTGCTCACTTAGTCACATCAAGAGAAGCAATTTCCTGAGGTTATCAGAGGATGACCTTCCACTTCTAAATTCAGCCTGATCTGGGTGTCTAATGTAAGGCAAAATATCCTCCAGCTGCAGCGCATGGATACCTTATGTACATATTATCTCGTAGTCAACACATGCCAAACCCACAGGCCTGAAGCTGGTTACTGTGTGCGTGCAAAAATAAATGTACAACATACAAATATAAGATCAGTAAAACCCAATAAGGTTAACATGTCTCACTACGTAAGTGCCTTGCTGCTATATATGTAGGTGGTTCACTTTAATCAATATCATATCGCGTTTTCATTGTTGGTTACAAACAGAAGCCTTGTCTCAGCAGTCATATTTATCTTGTGTGTTTCATCTCTTGGAGACCTTCTTTGTTTCCTCAATTTGTCTGTTATGCTGTACATGAAATGCACTGATGTACGCCAATGCATCATCTACTCGCCCATCATTTTAGCTTAAAGCCGCTCTTCCCATGGGAGAAAAAGGCACAGAATCACCATAAAATACTCCGTAATCCCCCATGAACTAAAGTAATGAGCCAGTTTTGGCAATGTCAGGAGCGGCAAACACAGATAAGTAGAGAGTCTTACAAAAGATAGTACAGTATATGAGGACATTCTCATATATACTCAAAAAACATCTGTAAAATGAAACCGTAATACAGCAAAAAGTACAAGTACCGCATTGCCTTGCTGAAGTATTCCATAATTTTCCTCCTCTACAGAGGATTTGTCAAATCCCACCTGCTGCTCCTCAAATATTGACATTTGTTGTCAGGCACAGTTAAACACTGATAGTGCTTGACTTTCCCTATCGTCAGAGACATATTCAAGGATGCTTTAAGGAACTTAAAAATGTAATCTCTGTGTGTTGTTTTGTTATGGAAGTAAGAAAACATTTGTGCTCTCTATTGGACTTAGAAAAAAGATAGGCCCGCACACTTGCTCAATTTGCCGCAAAAAAAAGGAGGTTTTATTGATCACTACGTTTGGACTTATCAACCTCTATTTTGCTATTGTAATTGAGCATCCAAAATCTGTGAGCACGTCTTCCACACGGCTAGCACAAAGGAACAGACAGAGAGGAAGAGAGAGAGAGAGAGAGAAAAGAGCAACATGCTTGCAAAGAGAAAAAGAAGGACGGAAGAAAGAGTCAAGGAAAGTAGCTGAATCTCTTTGAGGACAAAAAATTGAGAATCAAAAACATCTGGAGTGAGGTCCCCTAACAGCTGATGGTCCAGCACAGAGAAGCCTGAGTGAGCCGAGAGGACGGGGAGAAGAAACGAGGGAGAGAGAGATAAGCACACAGCTTGGACGCTCGTGTTCTTCTGGGACACAAACAAGCAGAGGGTTGGAGAGATGCAGTGTTTTCTGAAAAGTTGGCAGGACAAACATGGTGTATAAGAACCTTGCTTCATAGATTCACTGAGACTGAACCAGTCAGAAGGACAACAGGTACAAGGCCTGAGGTAGTCAAAGACTAAGCAACTAAACGATTTCTAAGGTAGAAAGACGACTGGGTTTTCCAATTTGTTTGAATGCAACATCTGCCTGTTGGGCTTTCTGATCGAGCAAACTCGTTTTATTTCTTGACATACCTGAACACCAAAGATATACATGTAACATCCTTCAAAATCTCTTTAAGTTTAGGTCTATCAGCTGTCTAATTCCTTATTCACTTTCCACCCACTACTCTTGTCTTGTTCACTTCCAACATCATAATTACAATGTATTTTTACCACTTAAATGGTGGTGTCCAGACATTTTTACAACAGCTGTCAACAATTTATACATACTGGAATAATCCCATTAAAATGGCATTAAAGATAATTTGCAGCTTCAGCTTCAATGTTATTTGTCATTAAAATGTGAATTCTCCATTAGACTTGTCCTTCCTGAAGCTCTCAGTGAGACTACTCGCAAATATTGCAAAGCTGACTTTTCGGCTGTTTGAGTCTTTTTAAGTGAAGAAGCCATCAGGGAGTTCTTCAAAAATCCCGCCAACAAGATCTACAAAAGCGACTAGCAATTTTTAGCAGGCAAGATCTAGTGTTTGGCAGTTGAATTGAATGAGAAAATGGTAAAGCCAATGTGGTAGCAGTCGAGTATAAACCACATGGGATGGTAACAGAAAGCAAAAAGCTCTTTCATTGTTCATACTGATCACTGTTTTTGAGAAACTTGTCAAATTGTGACTTATCTTTCAATCATATGTTAGCAAAGCTAAGATGATAATCGCTAGCAGCCTTAAAAAGAAACAACATGTAAAAAACTATTGATTAACCACATTTTTTCTTTATTTTCAGAGATGCTAACTACTACATCTCACTACATCTCCCAGCTGTACCAAACTGAGGCATCCTGAATCCAGAGAGAAGAAGACTCCGTCAAACTTCTGGTAAGACAGCAAACACTGCAAAGAGTTATCTCAATGAGATAAGACACTGTTATAAATATCTAGTTTTGCCCATCATCAAAAAGACACACTGAGAGGAGCTGGGCTATCATTTATCTAAACACAGGGTTAAAAGTGTTTTTTTCTGGGTTCTTTCCAGGAAGTTGTTGCTTCACTGTAAATGGTTGGGTCAACCTCAGGGACTTTTCACAACTCCCAAAACTGACCACCCCTCGCTCAAATTCCAGTAGTCTATCAACCCAGCCGCTGTGTCAGCATTTTGGTCCTCCTTTTTTGCTCTTCAACTGCCCAAGAAGCAGGACATCAAGTATTTAAAGAGGAATTAAACTGAAAGAAAATACAAAGTACACAGTTTTCAACCTTCTTAAAGGAGCAATATGTAACTCTGACACCTAGCGTTTAAAATGGGTACTGCAGAATTCAAAACATTAGAGAGAAGTGTCTCCCCCTCTGCTCTTTGGTGCACTCCTGATCTCTCATCCTCATAATTCCTGACTCTTGCCACTTTCCTATTTTTTATTTTTTTAAAGCCACACGCCAAAGAAGAATCCAATGAAAAGACAAATACGAGCAATGCAACTGAAGGAGGAATATTCCCCTTTGTCCATCTAGATTGAATGTAACCTCTAGTTTAGCTACAGCATTCAAACTCCATGTTAAAATGTGCTCTTATAGTCAAGAGTGAGCTTTAACAACAAAATACTTTATGAGGCATCAGCGGGAATAATGAAAAGCTTCAGAATCTCTTCAGAGATAAACCTCTCATTAAAATAACATGATACAGTGTGTGTCTATTGTATAATCACTCAGCACTTAATGCCAACACTTTCCTGTGCTTAAGGTTGTTTTGTAATTATTCAGCATCTGTAGTGTGAATGCTTTGTTTTCTAACCGTCTTCTAATGTGTGAAGCCAAATGCCCCGTAACAGTCGCATATAATACATTTTATATGTGTAAACTTTCTATAATTGTAGTCATCTGATAAGGAATATTGGTGACATATGAATAATTTAGCTGCATACATGTTAATTTACACAAAAGTAGTCGTATAAGAACACCTTTCTCCTTCATATCACTCATCTTGTTCAGTCTTATCAGATGCTGGTGATGCATTCACTATCGACATTATGGAGCATACAATCCAGCTAAGAATATCCTCATGTGTTAACGATGCACCACTTCTAATATACACAATAACCAAGTTGATGTTGTCAGTGTCACTGACACTTAAGCCTCCAATTTAGGCGACTACCAAATTAGATTCCCTCGTGTGTGTTACAGTGTGAGCGTGTGAGTGTGTACGTGCTGGCGCAGCCAAACGTGCGGGTGTATGTTAAGTGGCACTGCTATGTGTGAAGTTATACGCTGTAAGTTTCATTTTCACACGTTTTTTTTCTTCTTGATCCAAGTAGTTGTTTCACTTTATATAGAATGTATCAGAGAGTTGAAGGGATAAAAACTAATCGATATAGGGTATGAGACTCACCTTATGCTGTCTTATCTGAAACACTACATGTGTCCTGACCTCAGACCTGGAGGCGAAGAAACAATTCAAAATGAACCTTTGATCACGTCTGACTCAGCTTTCCAAGTCTACAGGATGAGAGAGAGAGAGAGAGAGAGAGAGAGAGGGGAACCAGTAGAAGGAGAGATAGACAGAGTTGGGGTGGTGGCCCTCAGCATTTATCAAAGAGCTTTTCAGATTCTTTGACAAAGCTTCCTCACTCGCCACAGCCGCATACTGATGTACAGAAGCCCACGCACACAGATCTCTCCAAGGTTTGGGTGATGTGTGTAATGCCAAGCAGAGCTCGCCAGTACAGTAAAAAGGCTTAGAGCTGAGGGGAGCAGGTATAGTATGTAGGACTGTAACTACAAATAACTACCAAACATATACTTATCTATATCAGACAGTTAATTGGTTATCTGTATTTCCAATTCCAATATTCCAATATGGCAACTGTCGTCATAATGGCTTCATAACGCTTCTTCAGAAAACAATGGGGGAAATAACTACGTCCATGTTTTATACAGTCTATGCTTGAATACGTCCTAAGTCTTAGTGTAACGGCGCTTCTTGGGTGATGTTTATTACTATTTTAATCCTTTGGTTGCCGTTAACTACAACACTACACATACTGAATCAATGCACCTTCAGGTGTGGGTCAGTAAAAAACAAGGGGACGACTTCTTCTGTGCGTCTCGCATACTTTTTAATGTCCGCCCTTAGCATGGCATGACCAACACAGACCGAACAGACACAAGTTATACCTCGACCCCAACCGTAACCATGGGCAACCTTAAAGGCAAAGTGCAAAAATGTAAATATAAATGAAATAATCATTAAGTCAAATAATGTATATTATCTGAACCTGAGAAAAACAAAGATCTATAAAATAAAACTTCCCAAAAATGAATGTAATCTCCATCTTACATTAGTCTGCTATTTTGTTTCAAAGTTGCATACCCCAACTTGAACAATGGATTTTTTTCAATGCATGTCTTCTCGGCCGAAGATATCCTTTCTTGTGTCTCCCTCTTTTATTTCTCCTCTTATTTAAATACAGTATGTGCCACACACACACACATACACACGTTACCATGCGTTACAGTACTGGCCCTGCTTTCCCTCCAGCAGCTTGTGGCCTAACAGGACGCTCCCTCAAACAGTGATGCAAATAGCCGCCCCAGCTGTCACCTATCAGGGAGGATCCTCTGTGAGTACATAACGGCTCGTGTCCCGCCACTGCAGCCTACGTCGCCCTTCGTTTCCCATTACAGCGAGTGGGGGAAACATCGGTGGAGGCAAAAATAATGGGCCTGCTTAGATACGAGGAGGAGTAATCTAGGACAGGAATTAAACTTTCATCTCCTCCAAACAGCAATTCAACGACTCGACTGATTCGTCTCTGCGCAACAGTGCCATTTGTAAACTCAGACATGAATTATTAACAGGGAGCTTTGCATATCGTTGAGACTCATTGGACAGTTTTTACATCTTGGCACTCAGCGGGCTGCTGCCTCTCAGGTTAGAAACAGTGATAATGGACCTTAATACACTTGGAAGACAAAAAAAAGCATTGCATTAATTTGAAATTAGGGCTTGAATAGGAAGGTACAGCATTCTAAATGCAGAGATAAAACAATCATTTTTGAAATATGGTTCATCTCCCTTTTATCTTTACAAAAAAAAACACACAAACTTGAGAAAAACTTTGAAACTCCAAACTTCATTTTGTCATTACAGGAAGGCAGCATAAGGCTCCAGTTAAGGTTTCTGCTGCCTCTGCAGTTCCACCTATATTGCCTTGTGTATAGGAATTGCCAACAAAGAGACGACTGGAACCATATGCCACTCATTTATTGCAGTGTCTTTTCTTTTTTCACAATCAGCCACTTAGACACAGCCTTGTCATTTACATATTTGCAGGCAAGACAAATTGTTGCTTACTTCTTTCCCAGGATGTGCGGTCGTATATCAACAAGCCAGTCTCTTTTGTATGTTAAACTACAATATGTTACTTAAACACCAGTGTGGGGGATATGTTGTAAAAAGCTCTTAAGAAACAGATGTAGTAGATACAAGGGTTTTTTTCCTCACTCCATTACTGCTATTTGAACATGCATGTTTTAGATTTATACTCTAAGGTTTGCAGCCTGGTCTGACTTTTGTTCTCTTAAGCATTCCACTGCACTTTTATGAACTTGGGAATAAAAAATAGCCAACATTGCTATTACTACAACAGGGACAAAGTGTAGGTCGTAAAAAGTTCCCCAATCCATTAAGAGCAAGTGAAGAAACTCTCAAATAGGTCTTTTAATCTCACTTTATAGCTGCAGTATATATCAGATAAAAATGCACAAATTAATATTTAAATATTTCACACAAGGCGGCCATTAAATGTGTTTTGTGTTGTCTGCTGTACGACTGCGGCTTGTGTCACCATCCCGATACGCAGCTGAGGATTAAAGATCAGATTTTTTTTTTTCATGCAGATAAACAAATGACCAAATTCAGTTAGAGACAATGCATCAGATCTCACATTTGCTTGTTTTGTTATTCAAAAATAAGCTGGCCCTATTGATTCAACTGTGATTAAAAATTGATTGGCACTCGTTTCGGTTGTCCAGGGCTGGGAACTCCCAGTGGATCGCGGCTGCTTTTTTGTACCTTTGGAGCATTAACTGCAATAAAAGTAGATGACTCCGGAGCCGCCGAAGGGCCGAGTGGGCCAAAAGGTCCGATTCATGGAGGAAGGAGGAGGAAAAATAAGCAATTTATCCAAGAGAAAAGAAGCTCACCTCTAAGACCTCCCTTGGCAGCAACTCACAAAGAGCTGGATACTGCAGCAATATAGACACAGCGCTGTCAAATGGAGCATGTTCAATGGTATACTTGACAATATTAAAGCGATAGTTCACATCAGATGTAGCTTGTAAACATTTGATTTTTACTGTCATCTCCTGGAAACTGTTACATTTTTTACCTTATTGCATTACAAATGTCATTTGGCAGATTTATATTAAGATACAGTAAAGGGAAATATCTTTATCTTCTAGCAACGACCACATATATACAGTAAAGCCTCTAGAGCCCTACCGGGTTGGTGTGTGTGTGTGTGTGTGTGTGTGTGTGTGTGTGTGTGTGTGTGTGTGTGTGTTTGACTGTGCGTTTGCCTCCATCTGCTTCTTCACTGTGGTCATCACTGGGGGGAAAGGGTCAAATTGTGTGTCACGGCGAGGTGTCAGGTTATGACAAGGCTCCATTGCTCCGGGAGGTCACATCAAGTCAGAGATGGAAGTGGTCATGGTGCTTGCCGTAGTGGTGGTTGCTGTGGTGACGTGCTGTCCCTGAAGGTCAAGCTGGCTAATGGTTGTCTGGGATACATACTATAACTTTACTATTAATAAAGCCGACCCCTCTTCAAGGTCAGTCAAGTAATTATGACTGCATGTGACCTGGAATTTAGCAGAGGCTATGAAAGACTTCTTGACACTTGACTTTTTTTGATATTTGAGTGTTTTGTGTTTATTTGTGTTAGTGAATTGAGGCAATAGCTTCATTTAAATATGTACTACATGGTGTTTTACTTCATCAGGCTAAATTAAATCTGGCAGAACATTCTTTTTTTTTTTAAATAGATAGAAATGTGTTTGTGGAGGGTAAAAAAAAGGACATACCCTTCAAACCCTCCTGTAGGGAAAAAAAGGTCATGCGCTTAAAAAGTTTCAACTTTCTATGGCCACTGTACTCATTGCATTGCACATATGTGTCAGAACATTTCTGCATGCGTCAGTGTGTGTATGCACGGGTGCCTCTGTGGGGCCAGAAGCCCTGATGAGCGTTCACAGAGTCATGTGCCCAGCAGCTCCCTGCCACAGCCTCAGACAGACAGAGCAGCGCTCTAATTAGCTGACCTGTCACCATCGACACCCACAGCTGTGCGACGTTCGGGGGGGAGGGGAGGGGGGGGGGGGGGGGAGCAGGCTGAGCGCAGACAGAGAGAGGCTGTGGGTGCATGGAAAGCCAGAAGTGAAAACACAGACACCGATGAACACGTCTCAGACTTCTGTCATTGCCTTCAGGTTGAAGGACACCTCCTCATACATGAGCCTTAAAGGTCATACTGCAGCTTTACATATTTCACTGTGATTATTGGAGCCGTTTCCCCTTCCCCTATGGGACATCCTCTGAAGAACTCTCACATTAAGCAGTGCACGTACTGTCTTTACTACAATCACTTGAGACCCCTTTGACTACAAATAGTTGACCCCCCGTTACCTCATCAGTAGATTTCTAAAAGTACTGACTGCAGCTGTTTCAATAAAAGCACTCTAGAGTGGTGGATATTGCACAAACAAGTGTGTAGTTTAGAAAAAAATCAAATAATCTTTGCCTGTTAATCAGTGTGTAAAGAGCCACAGTATATCCCCTCTAAACCTATCAAAGCATAAAAACTCTGTGTCATGACCATTCAACTTCTAAAGTAAGGTCTCCACTTTTATATCAGTCAGCTGATACTATCAAGCTGACTCTTGTCTCTCACAGATGTAGCTACAATTCTACAATTCACTTAGCAGACATCCAAAGCGACGTACATCAGAGAGTAAGTACAACACAAGCAAGGATCTAGAAAAAAAGGAAACAATGTCAGTAAGTGTAAATGATCAGCTTTGAGTCCGATTGGACACACAGGCGCTGACAGGCATTGCACAGAGGCAAAGCACAACGTTGACGGCTCTGATCAGTATAGAAACCATCTTCAAATCGTCTTCATCAAACAAAACCATCGTCATTACCAGCATCAATCATCATCATCAATATCAATAATATCAAAACCATCATCATCATCATCATCATTAAGGTCGTAGATAAACATGAAAGGGCTGGGTCTTTAGCTTTTTCTTAAAGGTGCAAAGGGAATCTGCAGATCGAATGGAGTTTGGAAGTTCGTTCCACCACCATAGGAGAAGAGTCCAGTTAACGCTTAAGACCCTGTTGGGAAGGTTGGATCAGACGCCTTTCATTGGCAGAGCGTAGTGGGCATCTGGGTATCAGTGTGCAAGTTTTGCAATACGCACCATTATGAAAACTTTTTATGGAACATATAATGCAGAAATTAATGAAAATGTTGGTGATTAAAGAATGGTGTCTTCATTAGGGATGCACCGATGCATTGGTTTAACAGCCCTGTTGACAGACATCTTCAAATAATGTTGCATGAACCGATGACAGTAACCGATGTTTGTCTGTTGTGTCGTATGAATTTAATACTGGCATGTAGTTCACCTAACTGCTGATTCAGAGAAGAGTTTTTTAAGTGGGCACAATAAATCACCTCATGGACTCCGATCTGTTTTCATGGTCAAACATGAGAGAAAATATTGTCATCTGGAGTCTAATGCCAAAGAAAGTAATGTAAACACATCAGCCCTGGTTTTCCTTATCAGTGCATCGTTAGTCATCAGAGTGAACTCTCAGGGGCGAACTCACACTAGCAAAGGTGTTCCGTACCGTGCTTAAGCACGATTGTCCACCCTCCCCATTCTCCCACTGGCTTACACTCACACTGCTCCAGGACTAACCGGGTCTGAGCACGGTTACCTCTTGTACATAACGTCATAATACAACACACAGGTCTGTAAGCATTTTACTACAATTGGAAAATCTATGCAGTATAAACTTGCTAAATAATGACATTTTCAGAACATGTTGAAGGACAGTAAAAACCTCACAAATAACAGAAGTTAAATGTTTTTTTCTGCAAAAGCCTGCCACGGTAGTGACTTCAACCTTGGTAAATATGAAATAAAAATGACCAGCGCACTGCATGGGAAAACACACTACTGTCGATGAAGCATAAAGTGTGTGTTTCCACCCACACAGCTCTGTTACCTACCAGCTACTTCTCAGCCCTCTCTAGGCCGTTGTTTTTGGTCTGGCTGAGTGTGGGAACATGAGGGGAGATGACACCAGGGTAAAGATTGAAGACACGGTGTGCTGGCTATCCGAGGTCTCCTGGTAGGCCTCAGACAACTAGCTCTGCGCTTCCCTTCCTTCCTTCCTTCGCCAGCCCAAACTAATTCTTAGTCTGGCTGCCGCGTGCACACTTAAGCAAGGCAGAGAAATCCCTCATCTTGTATCTGGTTCAAGGTCCGCTGCCGTTGATGACAGTTGATGACAATCCTGCAGGGAAAAGGGGAAATATCACCTGCAAGTCGAAACTGATGGCAGAGAGAGAAAAGGAAGAATACACTGCACTGAAGAGCAAAGCATAGAACCTTTGATTTTGCTCTTTAATTTGACATACTGACACGTAAATTTGTCAAATTAGTAGATCAAAACATTTGTTCTGCTTAAAAATCTTCATTAGCAATTGACTCCACAGAGAATAAAGAATAACATTAATCTTTATATATTTACTTACAATGATTCTATGCATCATCAATTGATTCTAATTGGAGGATACTTATCATTCAAACGTGCAGTGGTCATAAATCTTGTAACACTGAAACATTAGACATCTGTTCAAACCCAATCCTGGATATATTACAGTGGCAAAACCTAAACTGCAAACAAAAAAAAAAATTGATCTCTCTCTCAAACACACACCTCCTCCTCTCCTGTGTGCACACACTTCTCTAAAATATACATTGTGAATCCACGTCTGCCGAGACTTGTATGCCCCTGCATTATGCTCGAGTGATATAATTCATATCATTTGAGAGAGAAAAAAAGAGGAAGGAAATCAATGAGATGTAGTTGGCAGCCGGGCCTGATAATTAATTCTCAAGGTTTGAGTAGAATGTGTTGCTAATGAGGGAGAAATGTAAATGTTATAAAGTTTCACTTGAAGCTCACCAGGCCTCCCACTTCCTCCCCAAACCCCACTGCAGCCATAATTGAACGTTAGAAAGTCGATAAACTGTAGGAACGATTTCAGCATGTCTCGTCTGCCCTTCTTCTTTGTCTTTCCTGAAATACTAGTAAGACTAGGGCTGTCCCCACATAAGGATTTACATAGTCGAACCTGATTGGTCAGATTTTGACCATCATTGACAGATCGTCAAATGGTGTTTTTTTTGGCTCATTGATCAATATTCTCATTTGCAAGAGATAAACCACATAATTAAACTAGTTGTCTTCTTGTCTTTGACTAACAATTTATTCTATGATATGATCCATTCTTTCTCTCACTGATTGGGGTCATCATTGTGTTGACCTCATAACAATATTACACATCCCCATTTACAATACAGCAGGCCCACAGACTGACAGCCCGCAGGTGTGAATACGAATTCCACCACCAGTCTTTTGACTTACCATTTGAATATTTACTGTACTCTTCAGATCAGAACATTCCAACAAAAACGGTCTTGCTGCCGCGTTAAAAGCTCCCATGATCAAATCCAGTGACTTTGTTTTATTAAAAAAACATTACATCCATAAAGATCCACGGACTACTTCAAATTTGCCACTGCTGTTCCAGATTTCACACTGTAGTTTACGTTATAATTGATTTTTATTATCGATTGTTTTCGACTGTAATAGCCAAATTAAAAATGGCACTCTGACCTTTTGATTGAAACCTAATTTTGCCAATCATTACCTTCCATTTAGTGTTCTCAGCCTTTAAAAGCCAGTGAGAGCCTGAGTTGAAATGAGGTGCCTCAACCGAAGTAGCTATACTCGGCCAATTGCACGCAAGTGTGCTGATGACTCTCGTTTCTCTTAGCCAGTGAAATTCTGATCATGTCATCAAGCTGCTTCAATCGATAACTCTGGGTGATTTACACATACACTGACTAAGGAGACTGATTAAAAGGAGTATTTTTCAGAATTGTATTGAAAGTATTAGTAAGATTATTATTATTATACCAAGAAATTGGTCATGAATTATTTGGAGAAAACAGGCAAATCTATTTAAAATTAGACACTGAGCTACCCCATATAGCTGGAATGGAGTGATCCTTGTGGTCGACTGTGAGCTTGACAGTCGAATGACGGTCTTCAGAAAAAATGGTGAAACATTGGACTGTTTGGGGTCACTCTTAGGCTACAGAGATGTGCCATATTTTGTCCCTGAACATGTTAAAACATTATCTAAAGCATTTAAGTGGGGCAGTTTCTCTTGTGTAGAACTGGCCCATGCTGAGGACTAACTATGGTATTAGAAAACACTGATTGCATTTCTGCTGCTTTTTTGGGGTCTTTTTAGATAAGTAAACAGTTCAAATGAAAGGGGTAAAAACAGCTACTGATGTTTTCAGAAATATTTTTCTTGGATAAATATTAAAAGTCACTTGAAACTTTGATCTGGGTTCTTCTGAGCCTTTCCCAACATCAAGGAAACAACCCCCCCTTTTTCATTGCACCTGTCAACTCCCACAATCTGTTTTTATTTCCAGCTACCATCTCTGTCTGGGCTGTAAGAATCTGCTTCCCAGCCTGAGATACCTGCTACACAGCTATTGTCAAGTATGGGTTTTTTTTTTCTGGAAATGAAAAGCACTGTGAAGTATATTTTGGTTGGGATTTTTGTGTTGCATTATTCACTGAATACAAATAAAAATAACATCAGAAACGGTGGAGTCTTTTTATTAGGAAAGAAATTCCTTTGTAAGGGCATCATAAAAAAATATAATGCAAACCATAACTTTTCATTCTAATTTGTGTGAATGATTGTGGGTTGAATGCATATGAATGTGATTAATTGTGAGCTAAATACTATACATGCTGTGTCCTTCATCATAACAAACCATACAGAGTGGTTATCAACCAACCAAGGCCTTAATGCTGAGGTGTGATTGAGGCATGCACTACAAGCTCCCAGAAGCAAACTTCATTGTCTGTTTGTGTGTGCTGTAAGAGTGTGTGTGTGTGTGTGTGTGTGTGTGTGTGTGTGTGTGTGTAGAGGATGTTTGTGTTTATGTAGGAGCTGTTGGCCGTGAGTTTGTGAGGGTCATGGCCAAGTGGAGAGAGGGAGAGGAATATGTACTCCTGGGATCTGAGGGAAAAAAACGAGGTAAGGAAAGAGATGGATGGAGGATGTGTGTGTGGGGGATGGTGAGGAGGGGGGGGGGGGCAGGGAGGAGCTTTACAAAGAAGGTGGAATTGGTGGGTTAGAGTATTGGAACCCAGGCAGCAATCTATAGCCCTACAGACTGCCCGTTCAACGTGCAATATTTACTTCCCTGTGACGGCTCTCCTTCACTGTGGATGTCAGAGAGGTGTAATGGGGGTGACCAAGTGAGTCCTTTGTATGTGGAGCTTCCACTGTTTCTCGACACATTTTCACAGGTTCTTCTGCAACGCCCTACTGCAATGTGGATTCACAGACAAGGACAACTATATAACTATGTTAAGTTAAGCAGAATCAATATGAATTTGAAAAGACGTGATGACGGATGGTTTACGCAAAAAAAGGAAGAAGTGAAAACTTCCAAAATACATTTCAACAGAGGAGAGCAACAGTTTTAATGCCACTGACATAAAGGGAGAAATTCACAATTATATTTAAATCATCCACCTGTGATACCCTTTGCATCTTAGTTTGTCATTGTGCATACTTGAGTGAGTTTTCAAACAACCTTCCCAGAATCCCATTCATGAAAGCTTGTCTACATTTTTTGGATATAATTTTCTGCTATTCTGGGGATTTTTTTATCTCCTTCAAAAGCATAAAAAGTTTTGTGGCAGCAAAACGGATCTATTGAGTAAGAGGGCATTTCTCTTGACTTGACTCCTCTATTCTTAGATGCCAACATTTTAACTTAATCATGCAAAATGTATACCAATTGAAAATCTTTCCCCTATCAAATAATCACGGAAGTAATTGGAATATCTCTGAAATATTCTGTCCAGGACACAAACATTTTAAAAATCATTAGACAGGTTGAGAAATAAAAAGTTACATTGCACAATCTGCTTCTTTCATAGTGTTTATCGTCATACTGTGAGCTGGCTCCTCTTTCAGGTTTCAACAGAAGGCTCCCTAAACAAACTTACCTCATACCTCTGTGATCTTTTTTATTATTTAAAAAGGGTTTCAATCAGTATGTTTCCTTCAAACTATTTTTAATGTGTCCCTTAAGTCCCTTTCCGTCACCATAGGGGCTAATAAAAAACACCAAAGGGAACACAATGAAGAGAGAGAGAAAATGATTCATTATAAAAAGCAACACAACTGCTATCATAGGTAGGAAGCAGCGATAAAACGCTGTGATATATCAGAGCTGATATCAGTGCCTGATCAATTATGTGGCCATGTCCCATTGTTTTGAATATATTAGCATAGACAGTGATTCACATCTTGTCTCACCAAATGGGTTCCTGAAATTTGCTTAAAACTTGTGCAACACTGTCATGGAAACAGAACTTAACTCTGCTTTTAAAAGGCCGATGGCTTGCAGAAAGATGTGACGAACCCAAAGAAAGCTCCTACCGGAATCTGAATCTTAAAGGTTGGGTTCTCAGTACTCACTCTAATATGACAGCCTAAAATATAGAAATAGTTTTCTAGAGATAAAATCCTACAAAATTTCAGAGACAAAGTCAGAAACAAGATTGAACACATTGGGTCATTTGGTCACTATAGAGCTGGGTATCTCTTAAGGCATTGGTGGAGACTAAAACAGATGTAAAACTGGCTGACGGGTATTTAACTTCTAAAGCACGCCTATGGTCCATTATCAGTTAGTTTTACTACGGATAGAATGCTTAAGATTGGGAATAATTCCCCCAGTACTAGGCAATAAGGAGAATAGTTTTATATAACAATGAACAAATCTGCAGTGGCATGTGCAACATTTTTGTTGTGACTGTTATAATAATGAAGACGGGCTAATATAGGGTGACCCTTGAAGAGGGCTGGGCTAAGGCATCAAAATGTCTTGAAGCGTTTAGACAAACACAAATGTTTTCTCAAATGTTCTTGAGGTTATTTTGTATTCCAGGTTTCTAAGTCAAATCATAGGATCTGACAAATTTACCACATTTAACCTTTCCCAGATTGGTCAGCAACTGAAAAGCAAGCGGTAGCAGACTATGAGAAAGGACAGGGCGCAGGTTTAGCTCAGATGGATGAGCGGGTGCCAGAGGCAGAATCCTCATCACACTCAGATGCAGGTTCTACTCCCAGGCAAGTTGCTATTTGCTATATGTTATCTTCAACTCTCTCTCCCATCTTTTCCAGTCTTTCTATCGCATTTCTATCAAATAGATAGAACAGCGTTTCTATTAAAGATCACAGCCTCGGTATAGGCCTATCACTGGTTTTGTGAGACTGACAATAACTCTGAGGAACCGTATCCCTACAACAAACTACATAGATATGTAAACAAATTCAAATTTATTTGCAGCAAACAGGCTCACTCGCTTTTGAGTCCGTTTTGAAAATAATTAGCGATTTTGTATTTCAAACCCTGATTACTAACCCTTGTAAGTAAACAAGACGTTAGCCAAGGTGGGTGGACACGAGAGAGCTTGAGATGAGAGGTCTCCAGGCTGCAGCCATACCTGACTCCAAAAAGTCCAGAGGGACGCCCGGCCATATTTCAAGCTAAAAACAACTATTCATGTAGGTATTGTTGCATTGTATCAGCACAGACAAGCTTGATTGTGTTACATTTCCTTTTGTCTTTTATATATAATATACATAATACATCATTTTTAATTCTCTTTTTGTCTGCCGGTTCTTTCTCAAAGGAGTTACCTGGATGTGTACCTGTGAAAATGTTTGGTTGAGCTTCATAATTTAATCAAACAATGCTTATTTGCTTCTTAATGGGTTGAGACATTTATCTGACTTGTTCACTGTATCAGCCCTCTTGGTAGCTTCCACTGATTTAGTTTTGCACATCAGATGAACAAATGCATATTGATGCGTTTAGTGATACAATAATAGCTCATTCTATCTATAAACTGTCAAAAGAAACTCCAAGGGGCCATGCTGGCATGCTTGCCGATCACAACTCTTGTGTGCGCTGTTGCACATACAGGATGTGGAGTGTTTTCGTCTCCTTGATGTTCCACAGACTCCTGCAACACACGGAAAAGGCAGGCAGGGAAAGAGATGTTGCTCTGGGCCTCACAAATGACCTAGATTCTGGAGTATGAATTTCATTTACCTTTATCGCAGCATCTAAGTGTACCTCACTTTCCTTTACGCATCCATATGGCAATCATAGAGCTGGAGCGGATACAAAAACAGCCCACAGGTAGGCTTTTTTTGATCAGCAATTACTCCTTCACGTCTTCACACACTCACTCCTTCACTCACTCAGTCAAAATAAATGGAAAAAGATAGAGAGAGACTTCCATGATTCTAATCCCGGAGAATTTATCAGCTCAGTAGGTAAGATGTTTTGCAATGAGCAGGATTTGGCTGCAGCCAGGATAAGTTAGATGTTTGCTATTCTGCTCCAGGACTGAAGATTTCCCTCCATGTAATGCAGAGGTTACAGGTGTTAACCACAGCCAATGGAACTATTGATTAATCGGAAAGGCAGTTTTGCAAGCCTTCTTAGACCACAAAGTGGCTGATCAGAATTCTGGAGCTGCCGGTGCCAACAGCTTCTCGCTGGGCACGGAAGGACAGGAGAAGAGAGAGGGAGGAGAGGAGAGGAGAGGAAGGGGAATAGCTTGAGATGAGGGTGGAGGAGGAGGTGGGTATATAGTGGGAAAAGGGATATGACACATTAGGTAAAGTATAGATGGGGATGATGGAGTGAGAGTAAAAGGTGTGGAGGGAGAACAAGTGAAGAGAGTGAGGAAAGGGATGAATTGTGAAGTAAAAAAGAGATGTGAATTGAAGGCCAAGTAGCTCGGGTTATCAAATCGGAACTGCGAGACATGAATCTCAATCCATCAATAAGCACTGCATTCTGATAAAAAAAAAAATACCCCTGCTGCGGCTGGCCTTAATGGATAGTGCGCCATTGAATGCGTCACTTTTACTCTTCCCTGAAATACCAGAGAGAGAATGGGTCCCACTACACAAAGAGATCTGGATCAAGGTCAGTGATCGCATCAGAAGTAATAGGGCTCCTCTCTATTCATACTCACTCTGTATGTGAGCTCGCTGAATCAGAAAAGCTTGCTATTTCTAAATAATTTTCACAGATTTCCCACAGGTGTATAGCTTGCCTTTCATAATTTAAAAATTCCTTAGGCTGAATTGCAAGTTCCATAACATTTCTCTTCCATATTAGCAAGAACTTTGCCTTTGGAAAGGTCTCTTTACGTAGATACGCGATATGGCCTTGATACTCTGAAAAACACGGCAGTAGATTCAACACAATCTTTACCGTCTATCACTTCACTCTGCTGCAGACCATTGGTATACTGTTGCTTAACCAGTCAGGCTTTCTCTAATCACAGTATGCAGTTTACAATGGCTGACACATTTTGGCCTTGAAGTACATTTTCAACAACAGGAAGACAGTTAGCTGGACTGATGGAGGTATCCATTGGGAGCTAGCTTCATTAGTTGGTGAAAAACATTGTCTGTGGCTGACATAAGGTTAGCTGACTCATTTTAAACAAGGACACTGGAAAGCTGTCTGATTCTGACATAGGCGCTTGATAATGTAGCTCTGTTCATGAGCTACAATACTAAGAATAAAGCTGCTATTTAGTATGCCAACCACTTGTTAATCAATGCAACAGATGCGGTTTTAAAAGAAACTGCATTAGTCTTCTGGGACCTCCCATACATTTTTTTTTTTTTAACTTTTTTAATAACGAAAAATACATTGACTAACCTAACAAAGGGATTTAGAAAACAAACCCTAACCTAACTGAGTCAGAAAGGCACAGCAGTTAGATGTCAGACAAACCTGAAGGCAGATTTTTGTATACATCCTGGATTCAGAATGAAAATAATGAATCAATTTGGAGCGATAAAATGAAGTATTTAAACATGTTTACGGAAAGAGTTATGTCGTACATTATCCATATTTTGACATCAGTGTAGCATCTAAGGCAGTGGTTCTCAACTGATGGGTCAGAACCCAAAAGTGGGTGGCAGAGCTGTTTTCATGGTTAACAAACGTGTGCCTGGAAATGAATGTCAAAATAGTCTTCGAAGCGCTTTTTTTAAACATCTAAGTTTTGTTCCGTTTCTTTGCTTTGTCATCTGTTTTGTCCCGCCTGAGGTTCAAATTGCACTTTTTTTGTATTTCTCATGAAGTGAAGCTGATTGGTAAAAAAAACTGTGAGAACTTTGGGGGCGTGTACTTTATGAATGAGTTGGGTGAGTCCAAAGGCTAGACCAGTCGAGAACCGCTGATCTAGGGGATTATATCTGGCCCATTAACCACAAGTGTGTGCTGCACACTCTTTCGTTATCAAAGCTGTATCACAAACCGTTCCCTCTCTGAAAAAGCCTTTTAAGTGCTGTAAAGGACCAACATTTTTTATAATGCACCAGTGTTAGCCTTGTTTCCCGTCCGCTTTATGAGGCCTTTTTCTACAACAGATGCTCAGGACACATTCGGTTAACTTACACACACACTCAAATATCCATTGTTCTTGTTGCAGTAAACCTCCAGGTACATAAAGCTAACAGACAAATACAAATTGTGATGCGACATCTGAGAAGCTGTGTCACATCACTGAAAGAGGAGGGAGGAGGCAAACCAGCCACCAAAGAGCAGCGGGGGGGGGGGGGGGGGGGGGGGGGGATTTCATGCTAGCTTAAATTTAGGCACACAGTTTGGGGTCTTTATTGTTCCTCAGAGACCAAACTTTAAGTGAATTTCTCCACCAGGGGGGCTGTTCCATGAGCGACGCTTCAACTGGAGTGAACAGAGGCAGACGTCTGCAATCTGCCAACGCCCCAGGTAAAACTCTGTCCTTCTCTGTGCCGATCTCAAATGAACTTTTCCCCGTCCTGTGCAGTAACACTTTCCTGTCAGTGGAGATAATTCAAAACTGGTGTGTCATCTTGTGTCTAGAGACAGCTGCATAATGCTTTGTTTAAAGGCTCTATTACACTGGCGGGGAGAGTGAAGGCTTTGAGAGATGGTTTTGTCTTCCTCATAACTTTTCATTTCAGATATTGATTTGAAAGACACTTGTTCCCTCATGCCGAGAAAGATTTTTGTAACAGCATTGTCAACGCTTTCCAAAAATGAATATTAAATCTCACTGCCACCGAATAAAAAAAGGCTTCAGAAAAACAAGTACGGCAAAACACAAAAGTGCGGTAGAGATTTCCTCATATGCGGGGCTCTGTGTTGTGCTGTGACCTAGACGAGGCTTGTTTTCTTATGACTTCTGCCATGTTTCAAGGAGTAGTGAGCATGTTCGCTTTAGCGAAGCATGCACCGAAGCAAAAGTAATCAGCACTGCAGGAGTCTTTGGAGAATACTCTCTAACAGGTTAGCAGGCAGACATTGTAGGAGGACATGATACAGGGAAAGGAGGTACAGGTGACGACAAAAGGTCCCTGTAGGAACGGCAGGTAGCTGACCTGGTGCCTTACAAGCTCGTGCTTTCGTTCCCATTTCACGCTTTGTGTTGCAGAAAGATTCAAAAGACAGTGGATTTTATTCCCTGTGCTCTCGACCCTGCTGAGGTCCGATCAAAGATCTGAGCCTTTGATGTTTTAACCCCTGGCTGTTTATGAGGGGGAAAAAAACGCCCCTCCTGTGAACCAGATGGTGCCTGTTGCATGCTGGGAGCAGCCAGGCAGTGTTACTGGTCCCACCTGTGGTTTTAATTACAGTGCATGACGAGGGGATGCAGTGGAGCGGAAGAGGAGAGGAAAGTAGGGGTGACCCTCGCTGTTCGGTGCGGAAGGGTGGGTGTGGGGGGCGGGGGGGAATGTAAGCTCACCTGTATCTACACATTTCAACGGCGGCCATTTTCCTCTGATGTCACAGTCAGGTTGGAAAGAGCTGTTTTCACATTGTGTTGCTGTGTTCATATGTAGAGAATCATCATTTTAATGGCACCACTTCCTGAATAATAAGCAAGTGTAAAAACAGTGAATAAGAAAATCTGAAGTAGCATCAGACCACATTTCATGATGAAACAACATCAATAATCAGAATCAGAATCAGAATCGTGGTTTATTGCCAAGTACATTTACACATACAAGGAATTTGACTTGGTGTTTTGGTGCTAAACAATTAACAAGGAAATAATGCAGAACTAGCAACAACTTAAATAGTACAGTATAAGAAGCTATTACAATATATAAAATAGAATTTAAAAATGTAAAATATAAAAAATAATAATAATAATAAAAGATGTACAAAAGGTGCAATATAGGAGCTGTGCAGTGGACTATGAGAAAAAATCTTAATGTGTGTAACTACTCACAGACTGCAGGTGAGGAAGATACATTTTTAAAGTCCAGTGGGCGTTAATGTAACGCATAAAGAACAGTTCAGCATTCACATTACTACAACAGCTAATGTTACATTCAACCAATTACTATAACCTATGATGGTGCAAGGAAAGTCCTGCGGAATTGTCAGCTCGTAATTTCATTTCAAACCTTTATTTATTCGTCACGATTACAAGCACAGTAAGACAAGCAAAAACACAACAAACACTCAGAATCAGTGACAAAAGCCACTGAGATCCATTAAAAACTGTTACAATTTTTTTTAAAAAGTGGGCTAGAAATCAAATTCCTAAACTCTGGAAGAGAGGGAAGAACTCCGATCCTTAGAGTTTGCTGGAGGGCGTTAAGCGAGTTTGGGGCATCAAAAGAAAATGCTGATTTATCGAGTTCAGTAAAAGCTTGAGGGACTTTAAGAACAAGCCACTCAGAAGAACGAGTCATGTACTGTAGGTGCCCGAATTCCATTCAAACAGCTCAGTTTAGGTGGAAGTTTACCAATAAGAGCCTTTAAAATATATAAACCAATGTTTGTTGCGTCTCTCTTCAAGAGAAGGCCAACCAACCTTCTCATACAATTAGCAGAAGCCGTTGAAATAAGGCTGTTTTAGCTAACAAGTAGCCTACTTTAAAAAAATGTGTTTCTCTTTTCTTGAGGTAAGGCCAGTTTTCTTGTGACTACTGTTTGCTTGTTGTTGTTGTTGTGTTTTTGCCAGTCCTTTCATATCATGGAACATTCACATCATATAAATCCCTAAAACAGTCAAAGGGTATTGTTAGGTCATAAGGGTCATTCTTTGCTAACAACCTTTTATGCTGTCAAGTTGTTGCATGGTAATGTAGCTGCTTAGTGGGTAATCAAATATGTTTTAACTTGAAATACGTCCAGATATTCCTCTAGTTTTGTTGCTGAACAATCAGAAAGTGATGAAATACTCAAAATTGTCCCTATACGCTGATATGATTTGAATACATTTACAACAATATGACAGCATTTAGTCTTACCATGTGAATATTGTGAATTGATCACTCATCTTGGACATCTCCTGCTTGTATTTTACTTCCTTTTACACTGTTTCCGTCACACACCGATTTATGAGTAGGATTGTATGGAAACCGTTATATACCTTTACACATTTACCTGTGCTTGATTTCAGCTGTCATGTTCTCTAAGCTCTCTATGACGCTTCTTCTCTCCGTCCTTCCCTCCTCTCTGACAAATCATCTTCATTCCAAACACACGTCCATATATTTTCCCCTGTCTGTCTTCTCCCTTCACCGGTGTATAATTTGTGCATATCACTGTTGCTTCTCTGCATGCTTCTCCAGCTCCTCTGCTTGGATGAACTCCTATCAGATTAAACTCGCACTTGCTGATTCTGACCCCCCCCTTGCATGTACCACCCCACACCAGGATCCCTAGGGTCCACACTCCCCCTCCTCTCCCTATTTTTCTCCTCACCAACACCTCTCCTTCTATCCTTCTTTTGACATTTCGGCTCCTTCTGTCATCTGAGAGGTCCCGCTGAGAGAGCTAAGGTGCTTCAGTGGCACAAGGGGGGAGCCCGTAAATCCCTGCAGGCCCTTATGTACACATCCACAAAGGTCCTGAATATTCTCCGATTTTACAAAGATATCGCCATGTTGTCTTGGGGATTTTACTCCTGCATGAATATCACTAACTGCTAGTATGTTGTCGAATTTTGCTCAGGTCCCCCCTTCATAAAATGACCCATATGCAACAGCAAAAGAATATGAAAAACAGAATTTACAAAATCCTTGTATGCTCTTCAGTGTATTACGCGTATCATCTTTACTTATTTTGACCCCAGCTTTGGGAAGAAAAAAAAAACTTGATAAAGTTAGTTTTTATTTCTCTGTAATGTATTCAGCCAGGATTCTTGGGGAACTGTATTTTTTTTTCTTCGTCTTTTTCTTCCCTTCCTCTCTTTTTCTCTGTGAGCGTGCGGAGCTGCGTGTCAGATCTGTGGGATGCCTGTAGGCTGCTCCCAGGAGAGACACGGTGCGCTCATCCAACACAAACAGGGTCACAAAACAACGACTCAGCCACTTGCGCAGAGTTTACTTCAAATTAGCCCAACTCTTGTTTAAGTACATCGCAGCCAATCAAGCCGATCTCTTGTCAGACAATGAGCCGACAATGGGGGACAGAAACGGAGGTGATGCCAAAGGTAGAGTCTGAAACAGATTGCATCAAAGTTACTGAGGCAAGCCCTTTATTTTCAGCTTTTATTTTCGATTCCTTCCCACAGAATTTCCAACTGAGAAAAGCTCTTGAATTCTCCTGTAAAAAACAAGTATTTTTGTTACTAATTGTTGCTCCAGTAAATGGTCCGTTACTAGTAGTAAACCTTGGATAATCATCTGGTGTTGCCCATACTCGGGCAGGGCAGTCGTAATTGCTAACCAGCTAACGTAAAAGGGGCTTACCAGACCTTCTGAGCGTCTCGAAAAGCTGTGTTAAGCACAATTACAAGCGCAATTAATATTCCAGCCATATTTTGCAAGGGGGAAGCAGAGGGCACAGCAGCTGCTCCCATATGCAGACCTTGCTGTTATGACCATGGAAGCGATGTCAGACACCCTTCCCCCCCACCCCGCATCCACCATCTCTACACCACCCCTCACCCACCCAGCAGCCAACCCCTCTTCGCTCTCCCCTCGCTTTTTTTCCAATATACTTGAACTCCTGTGTTTACCCGCCCTCTGATTTGCATTTTAACCTCCTGCTATTGTTTTTTTTTCCCTTCCTACTCTCCCTGCCTCTCCTTGAATTTACGGTGTGGGAATCCCGATGGTGTAGTAAATAAGAAGGACCACCCTTCAACTTTGCATGTCACCTTTGCTTAAGTGCCCTTGAATCAGTAAGTGCTCACTTCCCTCTACTTTAAAGGGAAACTCCCATTTATAATGAAGAAGCTGAACACGTTTTTAGTTCTTTAACTTCCGCTAAACATGGTTGAATCCAAC
This sequence comes from Labrus mixtus, assembly GCF_963584025.1. Lineage (NCBI taxonomy): Eukaryota > Metazoa > Chordata > Actinopteri > Labriformes > Labridae > Labrus > Labrus mixtus. The sequence continues at coordinate 13,003,921 of NC_083630.1, forward strand.
TGGCTGCTGGACTATATTTAATAAGGACTGTGTTTCGAGTGTGCTTCACTAATAGCAGATTAAATCTCTATTATTCAGCCAACCACCAGCCCAGCAGGGTGCCAAAAAGAAGACAAAATGTATCTTTTTAATGCTAAAATAAACCTGTTGTCGGGGTGCTGGCTCAGCTCAGTGGGTAAAGCAGCCGCCCCATGTGAGGCGACAGTCCTTGTCGTAATGGTGGCCGGTTTCAACTTCCAATCCAGTTGCCATTCTGTTGCATGTCATTCCACACTCTCTGTCCCTATAGTTCTTATCTATCTTCAGCTGTCCTGTCGAATAAGGGCAAAAAGCCCCAAAAAGAATCCTAGTTCCTCTATGCTGCAAATCTCTCACAGTTTTGATCTACGGTATGACCTCAAGTGCTTATAATCTGTGATATTCAATTTAAACACAGGGTCCGCCTGACAGAAATGTAGGAAATACAGTTTGATATTGATAGACTCAAACTGTGCCATACATACCAATGTAATTCTTTCACAAGTGAAATGCAGATATTTATCTTTTTTTGTATTCACAATAGAAAAACATCCCAAAGGTGTGTTTATTGCAAGTGTTGCAGTAAGTTAGGAAAAAAATATTTTTGGTTAAAAATTAAATTCTTTCTCAGTCAGCTTCAAACGTGTTGCCTGTTGGATGGCGGCCTGGGAAAAATGACCATATTTTCACACCAGTTTAATGCCGTCAAATGAAGCTCAAGCTAGCTATCAGCTACCCTCAGATTTAGTGGGGTCATTTAAAAGTGAAAAAAAGCTCTTGAACTTGAAACACAGCAGACATGCATAGGAACTTTGAGTTATAGCGATCACACTCTATATCATGATACTGAACAATGTACTCAAGTACATGTTGCATATTATGCAGGCCTACTGGAAAAAGCAACCAAATACATGATAAGTGATTTGATCAGTTAGGATTCTTATTGTTCCAGTAAGAAGGATATCCAACAATGCAAACATTTTTAATTTAGTTTGTCTAAAATAGTTTGAACAAACTTCATAAATAGTGTACTATCTAGATTAGTTATAGTACATTATCAATGTGCATTGAAAACCAAGTTTCTCCAGATTTGGTCTTTTACAATGTGTTAGATTATCTGAAAGATTATATTTATATAGATAATGTGTCCTTTCTCGGTTTGCAGTTCTTATATTTCTCAAGCTTATACATAACAGCCGAAAACAACTGAATTGATCTGAGAAATGCATCAAAAAACCATTTGATGTTTTGGAGATGCTTCATTTTCACAAGTCAAGATAAAGATAGAAAGTGTTTAAGGAAGGAATAGTGACCAAATATTAAAAGGTCTGAAAAGTAACACTTTAATTTTGTTTAATTGCCGTTAATGAGAATAAAAAAGATAAATACATGCCATTTGTCCCTTGTCACGCACTGTAGTTAATCCGCCTCAGCGTCTTCCTGCTGCAGCAGTGATGGAAAGTGATGACATGATTGACAGGTTGAATGGTTCATTTATTTTTTTTCCAAACTCCCAGACAGCTCAGTTGACATGTCAAAAGTGATATGCACCTTGTGTCAAACGTGATTAAATGATCACCTAAGTACTTCAGGTTATAACTATCATCTGCAAGTGCAGCAAGTCACATCGATGTCAGCGAGCAACCGAATCACCAAAGCTGGCATGGCACTATTTTTAGGCCTGTGGATGAAACTAAATAGAACAATTGAAGTACTGCTCTTGCTAAAAGGGTTGCATCTGACTGCAAGCCGGTCAACACTGTGGAAAACTAAGGTCTAAAGAACGTCCTCAGGTTGGCATGTTGTGAGCCGTTATATGCCTTAATGTTGCAGGGAACGATAGTTTCAGACATACAGGACCTGTATGAAACAGTTAAGGCAACTAAACTGGAAGTCCTTAAAAGTGCAATACTGTCGCACACAGGATCATTTTTACATCTACTCCTGCATATTTCTTCATATGTTAGAGAATTATCCTTTCAAAAACTAAACTAACTAACTTTGTATTTCACAGAACAAACACTTTGAAGCTGGATTTCCTCCATGTCCTGGTTCCAGTACAAGCACACATGTAAATAATAAATCTAAAAGTCAGGAACATAAGGAACATTTCTTTGCATTTATTTCATTCCTTACGACGGAGGATTAGGGCCACGTTAAAAAAAAAGTTAAATTAAATTTTGAGATTAAAGTTGTAAATTTACGAGATTAAAGTCGTACATTTACAAGAATAAACTCGTAAATTAACAAGTTCGAGACCAGCCTGCTCGAAAATGATGAAAGTAGAACTCTTAAAGTCTTTAAAGAATAAAAGAATAAAGTTGTTATTTTACTCTATATCAGAAGAGCAGCAGCATCCTGTTCTCAAATGACAAACATGCAGCATCTTGTCCTAAAGGTTTCACTAATAAGGAAATAGGCGACTTCCTTGTGTAGTCGGTAAAAACAGTTCAAGAGAAGTTTTCTCTTCAACTTGCAAGACCTTGTTTATCTGTAAAATGATGAACAGGACACAAACTGTCTCTGCACATGAGACACTTTAACAAGGCAGACCGATAACAGACACAAATAGTTGTGTTGGGGCTTTACTTATGCAGATATGAAACTACACATGCATTTTAGCACATCATCATCTTCACATTGTCTTTAAAATATAAGCACCCTGAAAAGATACTGTGGCTTTTCCGAAGAAAGAACCACACTGACTTGGAGGAAGTTGTCTGCAGAGGAAAATACTTTTCTACTTTCTACTTTCATCATTTTGCGCAGGCTGGTCTCGAACTCATTAATTTACAAGATTATTCTCGTAAATTTACGAGTTTAATCTTGTAAATTTCCGACTTTATTCTCGCAAATTTATGAGTTTAATCTCGTAAATTCAGGACTTTAATCTTGAAATTTTAAAAAAGTATTTTTTTTAACATGACCCTAATCCTCCGTCGTAATTCCTAAATCACGAGACTATTAAGGATCACTCTACATTGTTAATACGGACTAAAACTGTTTTAAAATGCCAAATAATGTAATTTTAAACATGTGATTAAAAATGCAATTAATCAGGATTTAAAAAATGTATCTTTTTGACAGCCCTTATACAAACCCTTGTGTGTGTATGCGTGTGTGTGTAGCCTACCACCTGACTATGTAGGTTACCCAACCCTCAGCATAGTCGGGAGGTATGAGGTCTCACTCTAAATATAGCAGCTGTCATTTACTGCCATTCATTTTTGCTCCATGTGAGGTGGAAAAAAAGAAAAAATCACAGACTCAAAAATTTCCCAAGTGGGATAATCCATCACAGTGTGTATGAAGTCATAATTTCATTTCATCTCTGTTTCATTGTTATTTTGTTGTGACTGAGACGAGCCTTTTCATGTCGTCGCACACATTACATTACACTCTGCTTACTGTCAATCACCCGACGCCCACAGGAAGCGGTTGAAGTCACCACCCTCGCACAGTCATGTCTTTTTTACTTCAGTTAACTTTCTGAGCAGGTAATTGGAGGACTGATTTGACATTTAAAAGCTTGCGTATTAAAAAGTGACAAAAAAAATGTGGAACATTTTGATAACATATCACGTTTTTTATCACGTTCACAAGGTGTAAATAGGCCATAAGTTTTAGTGACACCTATTTAAACTAATTATTTTCTGTCCATTGGACCCGTTTTCACACCCACACAACCTGTTACAGCTGCAAGTATCCAACCCCAGCCCTTCAAAAAACGGCTGTTAATTTAATGGCAAAAAATGGCTAAATCAACATGCACATGTAGGACTTGGCTACTGCCCGTGTAATTGCGGATACATCCAGGCTCAGTACATGACAGCAAATGTGTACATGTGTACAACCGCAGGTTCTGAGGGTCAGGGATTAATAAGAAGGGGCTGCCATGGCAGAGTCAGGAGGAGAGTGTAATTGTGGCTGTAGTGAGTCTGTTCCCTGACATGTAGTCACACCTGGGTGGCTGGCAGCACAGTGAGGAGGAGGAGGAAGAGGATCCCCCACAGTCCCAGTTATTGGTATGCTGAAATACTGCAGCGTTACTGTGAGAGAAGAGAACAAGGAGGCTGTGGAGCGCAAAGAAAAAGGAGCATGTTCCTCTCCGCAATAAAGTAAGAGCGAAACGGGGGGGTGGAGAGGAGCTTTGGGGGCCCAACAAGACATGTGTCACAGCTTGAGGAACAGTGACACGCATCTCCTCGATATCCTGCACAGGCGAGTTTTGTTTTCTCTCCTTCAGCTTCCATTCAGGAGGTGACTGTCAATACTAAGCCGCATGTGCTGTTTATTTTACAATGCACAAATATGCACGCTGCATACATCTGCAGCAAAGGATTTCCTTCGAGTGTCTGACGCCTGGAAAACAAACCTGCAACAGCATGACACAGGTGTTAAAAAAAGTTGGAGGTGCTTTTGGTGAAACTTTTTTTTATTTTGCATCGTAGGAAGTGAGGAGTCCATAATGCACAACGTTTCTATGCTAATTCAAGGAGGACTGATGGGTCGCGGACCAGTATCGAGAGCAGATCATTTTCAGGAAGTTCAAAGAAAGACGGAAAAACATCCAGAAATAATGAAAAACATTCACCCAGGGGATCATAGGTTATCAGCTCACATTTGCACAGAGGCCTCGGTGTGACACCCTGCTCATGAGGAGGAGGGTTTGATTGCAACATTGGAACATTTGTTTGCAGTGTTAAAATATTTTTTTATGCGGATTTGATGGCAGATTTGCTGACTGGGGTTAAACGGCTGTAAATAAAGCACCACATTTCATGGCTTTAATAATGTTTCTCTTGCTTATTTTTTAGAAATCATGACAAATCAAACAATAACAGACCTGAACAGCTTGAATGTCATGAAAAGCATCAGTGTGTTTGTGGCCCATGATAATTACAAGATTTTTAAGAAAGACTTAGGTTGTGTTCAGTTAATTAAAGGGCCCATATTATGCTTTTCCTGGTTTTATATGCTCTTTAGTGTGTTTTCCAAGTGTCCTGTGCATGTTTAGGCACATCTATTTGCAAAATTTCAAAGTCTGCGTAAACGCATCCTCCTGTTAGCTGTAGCATTAGCTGCACGTAACGCTTGGTTCTAGCCCCCCTCGAAAAAAATGTGTCAGTGTGACGTCTTGTCTTCTGTGGCACGCCCACGATATGACGTAGCCTGCGGTAGCACAGTAGTGCTAAGGTGCTAATGTTTTTGCTTCCCGGCCCTCGGAGCCAGAGTGGCTGAGCGACTGACCAATTACGGCAGAGCCGACAGGGCGACCAATCAGATCAGACTTGGCACACGTGGGGACTCTGAACGTGGGCACTTCAGAGCCTTAGAGAGAGAGTCAGAAGCGAGCCGGTGCATGGAGCGGCAGTTCATGAAAACAGACACTTTTTTCGAACTTTAGCTATTGTGAACATACTTTAGTACATAGATTAAATATATGAACCCCAAAAAGGGCATAATATGGGCTCTTTAAAATGTTCCTGCTGTGAGGAGGAAATCCTTAAGATACTAAAATGTAACATTTGAAGTGTGCATTTAAACCGTCAAGTTTGCTGCACATTGTTTTCCGACATCAGGTCCTAGCTCGCTGAATCTATTATGTCGAGTTTTTTTGTAGTTCCACATACAGGACAAAGAAAAACCAACCTCTAAGAATGCCTATAAACTGAAAGAACAACCAAATACAAATGTTTCTGCTTCCAGCACAGCAGAGAATAAAATATAGCTTTCACTGTAAAGGTCTCTGGATGTTTCTCCTCTGCTGGGCCCAGACTGCTCACTTCATCTCACTAATGTAAAAATCAACAGGGTCAACATGGGGGATCAATTATGCGCTGCATTAAAATGCCACATAAATAACATACATGCTGGTTTTTATTTATTTATTTATCTATTGATGTGCACACACGCATGGTGGGAAATGTTTAGTTTAACTTAAAGATGAAGACAAGAGGCTCTCAATCACACATCATCAAAAATACACTAAATATAGTTGATGAATATGCTGATTTTAAGACGGTCTCATTTGACAGTATGAGAAAAGAAAATGTTTGAAAAAATGGACCACTCTTAGTCAGACAGGCTGAGTATTTGGGGGCAATGGCCGCTTTAGTTCCCTTGAATCCTGAACATTTTGCACTCAAATGAAGCCAACAAACTGCATCGATTGTGCTGAATTGGCTGCACAAGGTTGTTTTTTTTTAGCTTCAGTGAATTACAAATGGATCTTCTCTTTCTCCTGAGTGGCATAAACCAGGGTGCCATCTCAGAAAGACTGTTAGAAGCTCACACGGAGTAACTCCAGGCCCAAATCTGGAGCAAGAAGTGAAGGTTTGCAGAGTGACGGCAGAGAGTGAGCTCTTTGACAGCAGATCAAGGATGAGCGAGAGGTCAAAGTGTACAGCTAGTGGGAGTGAGGAGACGGGACTCACATGCCAGTCTCGGGCATAGTGCGGACATACAGTCACAGCTCTTTTCACACTCTATATGACCGACTTCCCTGCATATATCTCATCCAGAAATTAAACGCTTTTCAATTAAATACACTCTTAAAATGTCCATGCAGAGTGCCTCATAATGCTTTAACTGCTATGCAAAGGTTTTAATTTCACACTGTGAGGGAGAAGAGCATTGAGTGCTTTCATCATTGAAGCTCCAGTCCGGCTCCTATTGCACGCCAACAAATTAGCCCTCGGAGATGAGATGAGGGATCTTTCATATTACTGCTAATAGTGACAAATGAGACTGGGTGATAGCTTCTGCACATCTTTGAATGTGAGGCAGTTTCAGGGTTTTTTCAGCAAATAGTATTAGAATTGGCGATTTTTGCGATATGCTAACAAGCGTTACGGACTATTTCCCTCCCCTGAAAATACATTAGCCGTGTGATTTTAGAATCTGAACAGCACGAAAGAATCTTCTTCTTCTTCTTCTTGGTCACTAATTGCACTCTGTTCTGAGCCGCTGCTTCCTGCCTCTTGTCAGGAGCGTTAGCCATATTTGGAGTGAAATGTTGTCGCAGTCAACATAGGGGGAGCTAAATATAAAATGGCTGGTGTTATGCTAATGGCTGCCACTGAATAATTCAAGCATGGATGATAATAAAAATGGGGAAAGAGGGGGACCTGTCGAGCCACACCACCGCATGTGTCATGGCAGGGCACTAATTTGCTGTCAAGCCTCATACTATACTTGTCCCCCACCCCTTACAGTTCAGCCAAGGAGATTAGTAAATATTTTGTGTGTGTCTCTCTGCTGATGGTAAATAGTGTGGAGCAGACAGCAGAGAGTGTAGAAAGGAGAAAGGTTTGGTGGGCTCTGGCAGGCAGGGGAATTTTGCTCAGGAAGAGCTAGCCGCTTTAGCACGCCGCTCTCTGTCATGTGCTCTCAGGAGAGGAGAGGCTAAGGCGGAGGCTGGGCGGGGGTGGGGGGAAGGGGGTAGACTGTACTCGCCTCCTCCCTACACGCTGCGGGCCATCAGGGCCAACTCGCATGGGGTGAAGGCCGTGTCAGAGGCAAAAAAGAGGGGAGAAAATAGACAGGAGCTGGTTGCCAAATTGGGTGTAGGGTTTATTTCTTGGACTTGCTTGCGCACCCCTCCTCTCACCCACACTCTGCCTGCCTCTCTTGGCTCTCAGCTTTTCTCTTTGAAATAAGTGGAAACCGTCCAAACACTCGCACTGCATCGTCCTCTTACAGAAATAGTCGCATGTGATTGATACACAACGCATATTAGCAGGTACACACACACACACATTTATCTCTTCTCTCGGAGCTCCTGCAGTGAGCCGTGGTGTTTTTAGTGGGCTGATAATGAGATGCAAGCTTCACTGCTTCACTGTTAACTGTTATTAGCATCATCATACAGCTCGACTCAACATAATTTATATAGCAAATAGCATGCTGAATTGCAGCCTAAAGGGGCATCAAATTGTACGAAAAACAGGGAAAATAATTGACAAGTAAATTCAATTTTACATGACCAAAAAAGATAAATACAAAATAATCAAACTTTCAAAATGAGGATTAATTCAGGACAAAATAAACACCACAGATTAAGCTAATGATAAAATAGTGATTAACAGGAATACTTGCTATAATTATGAGGTTGGAGGTATGTGAGTACAGGTGTGTAAACTGGAAGCTTAAAGGTGTATGTTGATGTGACTATAACCATAAGCTCTTCATTTATTTTGCTGCCTTTGCATAAAGTCCCTGTGTGTTCGTCTCATTAGCCACATCCAACTCTTCCCCAGCTTTTTCTGCAGTCTCCCCTGTCCTGGGAATGGACTCACACTATTTAGCAACTGTCCCCCAGGTAACGCCAGCGCATTTCCTTCAGCTCACTCCGGATGCTCCCATAAATAAAGCCCTCTCTTCCTGGCGTAATACAGCTTAATTCCCAGCCTTCCACAAGGCATGCCGCGGCCCCCTCGCACCAACCCCAACGCTCAGCTGTGGTGAGCTTCCTGCGCCGGATGCTCAAAATGCAAACGTTTCACCCTTTCACTTACTTTCACTTTAACATTAATGATGTTGTTCCGCATGGAGGCATGAGGCCGAAAGATGTGTGGAGAGAAATCTTTAATGAGTGCTCATAAACGCCCTTTGTGTGTTCATTTATGAAAATTGACAAAAGGCGGTAAAAGCGCAGTCGCTTTCTTATTATTCATAATCACAGTGTTACATGTGATAAACATAGTAGTGGTTATAAATACGACCGTTGTTAACGTGTCCTTTAGCAAATAAAAGGGAAGCCGGCTAATAATTCCAACACAACGCTCATTTGCATACAAGGCTGAAGACCTCGGAGCGACCCGGGGAAGCAGCTCAACATCCTGCTGACTAAAAAAACAATGTGCAATAATACTTTCCAGTGTTTACTATTACATTACAATGCTCAATACTACTTATAATACATTAACTTTCACTATATTTCCAATATTAGTCTTTTTTTTTTATCTTGTATGGTTAAACTTTGAATCACATGCTAAGTATCACTCATTATTTGGAGCAATTGGAGTTTTCACTACCTTCAGTCCTACAATGTAACTGTCATAGTAATGCCATAACTCTTACTTAGCTACTTAACGTATCCTGCTTCTATTGCTATTCTATTTTAGGCAGGTAACCCTCATTCACTTCCTATTATGTCACTTTTTTTTTAGGTCTTATTTTTGGTCTTTTTATGCCTTTATTTTAGAGACAGGACAGTGGATAGAGTCAGAAATCAGAGAGAGAGAGAGTGAGAGGGGAATGACATGCGGGAAAGGAGCCTCAGGTTGGATTTGAACCCAGGCCGCCCACTTGGAGGACTATTAGCCTCCATACAAGGGCCAAGCGCAGTAACCTCTGGGTGCCCTATATGTCACATATAGGCTGTTTGATCATTTTTTTTGTGCAACTTCTATTTTGTCTTGTAATTTAGGCGCAATCTGGCACTAGAATTCCTTTCATAATTAAGTATTATCTTACAGCGTTTGATCTTAAACTCTCAGTTTGCTATAATTGGATTGTATTCTACAGCACATGTGGTTGTCATGTAAAATAACTCCTGATGCATGCCTCTGTCACCGTATAAAAGAAACCATCTAGTCCAGTAAAACTGATGGAAAAAGTTGCTCCTGACTTCTCTTAAAATAAGGAAGTGAAATATTTCATAATGATGAGTTTAAGTTGTTCCTCACATCCTCCTCTGGCACAGCTTTGTCATATTTTTTTTCACATTATGCTCCACCCTGGGGGCATTTCAGGGAGATAAAAAAGAAATCTGCAATGCAAGTTGAACGTTAGTTCATTATTTAGTAACATTGTTTCCTGAATTAAAACTCATATTATTGCACATTCAACGCCGTGATAATGATATAAGAAGAAAAAAAGCATGACATGATTTGCATTTCAGATAAGCATCATAGGAAATTAATTAGCCGAAGCCAAAAGCCAAAGAAAATAAAGCCTTCATTCTGTCTGATTTCGGGTTTTTTTATTATATAATGATAAACGACAGTTGTACTGCAGAGTGAATACAAAGTGATGTTTTTACGCAGCACTGAATATTGCCATGGACGCCGCAGCTTACATCATGCAGACGCCGGATGTCTCTTAAATGTTGAAGACAAATCTGTAAGACTTTTAATGTGTCAGCTGGAAAGAATAGGAACTTCCTAAAACAAATCTTCCAGGGAAAGTGAAGTGGAGAGATGTCTATGAAACGCTGTGCATACAGAGGGGGAAAGTCTATGCCTGTTACATCTGTGTCTATGTGGGCGTGCAAATATTATGAGGTGTAACATTTAAGTGTGAGAAAAAAAACACATAGCAGAGCTCAAGGAAAGACGCAGATAAAATACAGTAGACAATGGTGATGCCAGTGGAAATAGTTGGCGAGGCCTGTCAGACATGTGAGGGGGGAGATTGCCCTTGAAAACCAGCTTTTGTCTGATGCAACAGCAAACTCACAGTCTGTGTCAAGAGCCATTTTGAATCCACAGCTCTGCAAATGTTTAATAATCACAGTCCTCTGCTGTCCTCTGTATTTGAAGTTTGACTTTTTCCACGTTTCCAAGCATAGCACGTCACGTCTTTGTTGTGCTGGTTTTTTTTTTGTGGTTTAGCATCTTTTTAAAAATAAATAAATCCTGCCGCTCTCAGCTCTTTTTATTTTAGTCAAGGGGGTTTTGTTCCTCCAAAAACAGATTTTTTGGTGGTACTACCCTAATGAGACCCTCTCACCGTTTCTATGGAGACAGTCACAAAACTGTCAAGTTTCGACTCTTTCACAAAAAAAAAATCTCACAAAAGGAGGGGGGGGGTTGTTCTGCAACTGTCAGAGATAGGTTTTCAAACGGCACATCATTTCCTTCAAAGGTGCACCTTTCATTTTCTGTGAATTCAGTCGGTTTGTGACTCCTTTTATGCGAACACACACACACACACACACACACACACACACACAACGTTGCTGTGTCGATGAACACACTGATTGTAGGATAAATAAAAAAACAAGCAGCTGAGCTGTTGTTAACTTCTCGTTGGCTTTTCTGAAAAGCTTCCCGTGGCTTCCACTGCACAATGTGTCTTTTGAAAATGATCTTATAGATGAAAACACAAAGCACTGGTATGAACATTTCACTATGGATGCTCTGCGGGTAAACTGTAGCTTCAACAACAACAAGGACGAAACTATTCCGACATTAACTGGAACCCCATCCATGTGGATTTGATCAACATTATTTTAAATGTTCAGCTATTTTGATAATTTCTTAAATAGCAGAAGCAGCTATTCAAACAACAAATCTGTCAAAGTTTGAGGCTAAAGTGCTTTCCTCTCACAGGACTATTTATTGTCATGTAGTCACAGGAGGCACCTGTTTTTTGATTATCCAAATATAAACCTTTAGACCAATAAGTAAGACATTTTAAAACTTTAGAATTCTTCATTCCAAATTTGGACCCTTGCGATGTGAATTCAAAAGGATTATTTCAACAATGGTCAAATAATTATATGAGGATCAAGGAAGTCTGTCAAGTAATGAAGGTTATGTGCAATGTAAATTATATTGTGCTTTTCTAATAAAAAAAAAAAAAAAAAAAAAAAGATTATTTCCTTTATGTTCCAGTGTTCACATTTTGTCTAAGCTATTTTTTTCTATAGTGTTCTGTTGTGTTTCTATACAGTATCTCTATGGGGTTTTCCAATAGCTGTTCTTTTTTTCTCAGTCGCCTTGACACTGTTTTACGCAAGTATCTTTCTCTGCCCTCTCTCTCTCTCTTTCTCTTTCTCTCCCTCTCTTTGCACTCTCTCTCTCTCTCTTTCTCTTTCTCTCCCTCTCTTTGCCCTCTCTCTCTCTTTCTCTTTCTCTCCCTCTCTTTGCACTCTCTCTCTCTTTCTCTTTCTCTCTCTCTCCCTCTCTTTGCCCTCTCTCTCTCTCGTTCTATCTCTCTCCCTCTCTGCCCTCTCTCTCTCTTTGCCCTCTCTCTCTCTCTTTCTATCTCTCTCCCTCTCTGCCCTCTCTTTCTCGCTTTCTCCCTCTCTTTGCCCTTTCTCTCTCGCTCTCTGTCACACACACACACACACACACACACACACACACATGCACAAACTACAACCAGATATTCTACTGCAACTACTCACAAGTCTTCTTCTTATGTTTCACAAAACACTGAATTCTGAGCAAACATTATTATATCTAAAGCATTTATAAATATCTTAAAGATAAATAATTGATAATAAAATACAATGCGTAAAAAAAAAAAGAATATTCATGGATGTGATCTGTATTACTGTGTTGTCAATCTACTTTACAATGACTCTTTTTGCTCTCAGACTCGACCAATCACAGCCGATCTTGGCCCAAAGTTTGTGATAAGTCAATGATATTCATTGTTTTACAGTTTTCACCGCCCAGTGTTTCCTCCTGTTTTGGGACTTTATCAACACACTCCCTTTTAGTTTAGTTAGGCCTAGTCATTAATGGGATAAGTCTTGCTGCTGTTGAGGTTCTCCGGCAACAAGCACTTGTCCAAATTTTGATTAAAAAAAAAAAAAAAAAAAGACTGGTATGCTGACCTTCCCTGACATCAGTGAGGAGCACAGAGCTTTGATTTGTGTTCTGTTTTAAGAGTCATGAATATGACCAAAGAAGGGAAGGATTGAAGAATATCAAAGCCTCACACAAACCGGCTCTTTGTAGAGAGAAGATATGCATGTGTGTCTCTTTAACCCCCAGTATGACCCCTGGGTGTAAATGCACCCAAAGGTCCCGTCCAGCATGTTCGGGCCTGCAGATGAGCCCTGTCAAAGCACACCTTAGTACCTGTCACTTTCTGCCGCCACCATTGGCTCGGCCCGGGAAACATCAGATGAAGCACAAAAGTGAAAGATCTTACAGCACGCCTTCTCACACACACACACACACACACACACACACACACACACACACACACACACACACACACACACACACACACAGACACACACACACACACACACACACACACACACACACACACAGACACAGCTATGCATACAGGAATACACACAGGAATACACACAAAGACACACAGACAGGCAGCCGCTCACGCTCTGTTAAATCAACACACAACACACACAGGGGAACAGAATCCCTCTTAAAAACACCATCATATCATTCTAACATTATTTCATTTCTTCACAGTTCTCATTCTCCCTAAATGTCCTCGTTTCTGTTCACACATATTTTGGCGCACTGAACCGTGTGAGAGACGGCCCCTTCTCCTCAAGCAGATCCAGACGTCAATCACGCAGAACATGGCATGCCTCCCTATGAGTGACAGGTGATGCAGATGCACATTTTTCGGAGAGCCGAGCCGGAGCGACACGGCACTGCTGGCAAAACAATGCGGACAGGAGGGGAAGCAGGACGGCACGCTGCATTTATTAAAGCAGACAGGGACACAGACCACAATGAGCGAGGGATCAGTTCAGCATAGAAACATGACGTTCAAACACTGAGGTTGTGCTGACGCGCAGAGCAGCTTATAAAAAGTAACACCTCGTAGGTAACAACATGAGCAAAACTCTATTTTAAATTGTTTGTTCTGTGAGATTTGAACCTTATGATGTCATCCATTGGCATTATACCTGTTTGTTTTTCTAAGGATTATTAATTGAATTGTTTTTTGCGTCATATTTACAAGATGCCTGGCCTCCTCCAAATATATCAAAAATGAGCAGAAAGGACAGTTGGAAAATTGAGTCACCGTTGAGTTCTCAGTGTACATATGAAGTGCTGAGTTCAGCATATAGCTGCGGCCATGTTGGTTTTCTGCAGCAACAAGTTACAAAGCTTTGGTGAGAGGAGCAATTCATTTGCATCAAATTAAATAGATTTTCCTCATGTTTCCAGCGTAATGAGATTTTATTTAAAGTGTTGCCTGACTGAGCTGTTTACTGATCAGTCTAAAGAGAGATCTGCACTGTAGTAGAATGTAAGGTATTCATCTCTTACTCATCTGAATATCCTGTTAGAGCAGAGATTGAATGTCGGTGGGTAACTTAAACTAAGCAGTCCTCACGTCAGTACCATCCATTTAATCTCTCTGAGGCCAGCCAACAACAATCTTGAATTCCTATAAACTGTCCTGAAAACTGTCCGGATGGCACTCCTTGGCTAGCACCCCTTAGCAGCTTTCAAAGTCTATCCTTCAACCTTTCCTAGATTTACAAGTATCTATTATGTCCAGATTTATAAGTAAAGCCTCTTTAAACTGAACCAGAAGTTGTACATTTTGAATTTATAAGAAAAGAAAAAGGGTGTGTTTTTGGCTGTTATCGTACTTGTGCAACAACTATGAACCCAGAGCAATAAATATTTTTGAGGCTCTATAAGGTGAAGGAAGTGGTCAGAGTGAGAGGTCAGTAGTCAGACCTTGTTGTCCTGTGTGCGAAGGAGAAGCTAAAGGAGAAGGAGGAAGAAAGAAAACAGGGGGAAAGTAGGAGGGAGGTTAAGATTAGTGAGTGCCTGTCTGCAGGCTGCAGGCCACAGGGCAGGTGAGAGGTGAGAGGCAGTGAAGCGAGAGGAGAGTGGGGGGGGGGGGGTAACGGCTGACTCAGAGAGCCCGCAGCATCTAAAAAACCCTACGGCAAACACACACACATACTGTATCACGCATAAATAAAACAGGAAAGATGACCCAGAATTGATATGTAATGACAAGTGATTTCAAAAGTGTAACTTCTCCAAGCTTTGGCAACGGAAACGTGTCAGTAAATGCAGCTAAAAATGTATTTGGCAATATCACTGGGAATTCAAATGTCTGTTCCCCCCCTCAGAATAATTCTATTTCAGTTTTCTCCTCTCCCTCTTCCTGCTGTCTGTCTCTCTCGTTCTTCACTTGACTGAATAATCTTCTGGCATTTCGACAAAGTGAAATGTCAAGGTCATTCGGCTTTGTCTCAGTAGAATTACCGATCTTGGTGTCATTTTTTTCGTTCATTTATTTTCTTTCTTCTTGATCTTTTTTCTTCTAGTCATATGAAATATGATAATATTAATATGATATGAAAATATTAATGAGATATTACTGATAACAGTGCATGTATTGTTCCCCGACTAGTACATTTAGCATCGGAAGTGACAGACGAAACAGCAGAGTCATGTCTGGGAGTGGGCTTTGTTTGGGATTTATAAATGCTAGTGGGACGCCAGTAATGGGACCTGGGAGAACGTGCTCCTGGATCATTCCTCATAATCTGCATACATCATGAAAATGGGGCTCATCATCTTCCCACAGGTTTAATATGTGATGGATATGTGTGAGCAGCCCCATGAAGTCCATCTTTTTAGACAAGATAGACATGAATACAGAGAGAAATAACAGCACAGGGGTTCAACAGTTTAGTTGTGTTTTCCAGTTTAACTTCAGGGTGAAAAGGTCAATGTTTTATTGTATTTTGTGATTTAAATCTCCTTTCCAAACTCCAAACTTCCATAAACATGCCCAGCCATGCCCCTCCGGCCGCCCTCTGGGACATTAAAGGAATATTTACCTGAACCGCAGCACCTCTAAGTGCCCCGATCATTCCCTGTGTCACAAGCAATCCGCCAAGGCCACCGTGTGTTTAATTAAAAAGACAAGGTTTGCCCGCGAATATATCCCTCCAGCATTCCACATACATTTCAATGAGATGCATCTTATTTCTGTTGCAAAAGGGAGAGTGATGGAATTTCAAATGGCAGCATAATTATGGTGTGCTTTTCCCTCTGACAGAAAATCAGTAGCCGGTCCTCCAGGTGGAGTTAGCTTGGCTGAGCGGAGCTGATTAGAGGCAATCAAAGGAGAGAATACACCTTTAACAACATTGATACTGAAGCTGAGGGGAGCTTTATCAGCATACATCCAGGCTACCGACCATGTGGATCATTGTGTCTGTTTGAGGGAAACAGTTTTGCAGTCAATTATGCAGAAATAGTTTGTAAAATAGTGTTGTACTCTCCTGCTCCTTTGATATCACTCATTCCTCCTGCCTTTGATTAATGGTACCTCACCATGACAGTCCGAATTATGAAATACAACAAAGACGACCACTTGTGGAACACTTGTTCAGGATTGAACTGACTTTACACTGTAATAAAAACAAGACATAATATGAGTAATTAATCAGCTTTACAAGGTGCTGTGGGAGAATATAGATGATTTCACTAAGAAACCAAAAATACAACTGAATCAAAATGATGCAAATTAAGAGAATTATTTAAAAATATATGCATATACGCTTGCTATCCCAATTCAAGTTTTATCTGTATTTCACCAATGCTGTTTCTTAAACCTGAAGCACACAGCCTACTGACTGAAGCATTCCTTAACGAACAGCAGCTATTTTTAGTCAATCATGGTAGGTACTGAACAGTATTTGATGAGTTTCCACCAAAAAAAAGTTATAAAGAAATTGCATTCTTTTTTTGTGACTCGCCCCAGCTCTGCGTTTAAACAAATATTCAAATTCACAACACCAGCAGGTTATAATATAAAGTATTGTATCTGATTTTGGTGGAATTTACTGAATCAACAGGTAGCTTAGTAGCAGGTGTGAAGTCCTTTACCAATGTTACATATTTTCAGCACAGCTACCGGGAAGGATGAAACATTCTTAAAAGGAGCCTAAATCCTGTGATCTTTCCTTTAGAAAAAAACAAATGCATGCTTAGAAATATGCTGACAAGCTTAAAGTGTTACTGTATCTTTAAGAAATAGTTTTAAGATTAAAACCTTACACCAGCTGACAAATATTTACTTCTGTTGCTACTGACTAACTTGTAGCACTAATGTAGATGTGTACGTTAGTGTTTGTGAGTACCTTGTGATGTCACATAGTGGGTGTGGTTAGGCCAAACATTAGGTGTTTTCATTTTTTCGGATTTTCAAACCCTCGTTCTTTTTTACTGCTTATGGATCGCAGGATCTATGAACTATTATAGTTCCTAGAACCCCAATTAGAGGAACCTTTTTAGCTCCTGCTCCAGAGTAGGTACCATGAGGGTGTAAATACAAACAGATAAAAGTTCCCATGGTGTGTAGTTCTCAGGGAACTCTCTGTAGAGTTCCTCTTCTAGTTCCTCTTCAAAAAGTAAATGTAACTATAAAAGGACAGAGTTAATGAGAAAGAACAAGTTAAACTATAGTTTGGATTTAATTGGTGATGGTATATAAAAATGGATGATGCATCTTGACTACAAAAGTGAAACCAAAGTACTCCCTGTGGTGTGTGCTGATGTATTGCGCTAATGAAGATGTTTGGAGTGAGAGACAACACAATAGAAAATACACTATAGGGCATAAATCAGCATTTTATGAATGAACTATAAAGACAGATACCATGTTTAAGAAAAAAAATATCTGATGCATTGTTGTATATTATAGTTTGACACATGTCCCATCTGTTAACATGGAGGCGGCAGAGTTTACTTTGACTTACACTGCAGCAAGTCAGCAGAAGGCAAGATAGTTAATAATCTAAGTAATATAAATAATAATTATCTTCTTAATTAATTTCACATTTAAGGTTTATTACTAATTAAATTTATTTTGCCACCACACTTTCTCCTACTGGTCTCATGTTGTAAGAGAAGGAGCACTATCTTGTGATTCGTCTAGAACATGAACTTTATTTGGCAGCCAATCACCACACAGGACAGAGACGGCCTTGAACACTCCTTAACACACACTCACACACTGCTCCGCTGTGTTCTCCATTGTCTTTGTTGTTGTTGTGTTTGTACACACTGCACAAGGACAGAACAGTGTCTTCTATCTCCATCACTGACACAATGCAGGCAATCACTCCTTACCACTTGACTGTGATGGGCTGCCTGTGACTAGACAGCAGCCCCGCACATCAAACACAAGTGGAATGATTAGTAGTTACTCATCCAGCAGCCGAGTGTGGGCTGTGGAGCTATGATTTGACCAAAAAATAGCACAGTTTAGGTTGACGTTGAAGACACGACTGCTGTTGATGCAATAATCAGACGGTGTCTGCCGAGAACATAAGACGAGAGTGACAAAAATTCACAGCACGCACGCACACACTAAATAATCCAATGTATAACCAGCAAGACGAGGACGGTAAAAAACGTCAAAGAGTTGTGTACCGCCATCTGTTGTTGTCGGTCACTAAGAATGATTTATACGAGAAAAGACGTCTCTGTTGTGTCACGTGTAAAAAAAAAAACTGTAAAGTGGTTTTGAAGTAGTTTTTGTTAGCGCTTCTCTCCTTGCATGCAAGGTGAGAGTAAACCGCTCGTAATGCTGTTGCTAGGTGCCGTCGACGGAAATGTCAGTCGACTCAGCAAGCGATGAGATTTGACATATGGCATCAAAGCGTCATTAGACCTGCACCTGCTGCAGATGGAGTCTCTGCTCTTTCGCGAGGGGTTCAGCACCGAGGGGAGGCCTATTGAGGGAAGGATGAGATGACCGGAAACCTACGCTGTTGTGTCTGAATTATAATCTACTTCAGGGCATTTAAAGATCTCAGGAAGGCCACTTCACATTGTGGAAACTGCTGCTATTGTATGTGTATTTTATCATTTTCATAACTGATTTATGGCAGCATTAATGTGGTCTAGAAAATGCTGCGGCACCTGACAGGAGTTCACCTCAAACGTGCTTTTACAGAGCAGCTATATACTTTTAAAAAGTGGTCTGCTTACTCCACATCTTTAAATTAGTCACTATAGAAATGTGGAAGAATTTTGTATGAGTCTTATTTTCAGTGTGTATTTGTTCAAACATGACTAAAGATATTAGCTTTAGCACATACTAGTGAGTGTTGTGGTGTTGCTAATATTTCTTAAGATATTTTGGGCATTTTATTGAAATGTCACAGGGAATCCTTCAGTTTCACTTTGACAAAAATGAGTCAGACAAATTAAACGAGAGAATTTGCTTTGTTTGCAGTGCTAAAAGTCCTGACAGTGTGCCAAACACACAGTCAACCTGCCGCTGCTGCTGCTGCTGCTGCAAAAGAAAGAACTAGGGTAATGTCAGTGGCAGGATAAGCATTTAGCAGGATATAGTTAAAAGCTATAAATGTTAAAGCCAGGCAGGATTTAATTAGCGATGCTGTCAGCCAACTACAACCTAAATTGAAGATCGTGAGCCTGGCATAGAAATTAGTGTAAATGTATGGCTGCCATCTGCATCCGCAAAGATGTATAAACTTGTTAAAAAGCAAATTAATTAGCTTTAATGTTGTGATATTTTTATTTAATTCTATATTCCTCACATCCTCACAAGTTTACTGTTGGTACAGTTTATAGACAGCTTCGGTCCACAGCCTGTTCAACATGGAGGTAGTTGTATAATAGAACTCACCTTGTGGGGGTCATTAGTCTGCAAGGTCACACCACCACAGCAAAGGTGTATTGAGGCCATTTGAAAGGTCCAGGAGCACAAATTGTGCCAACACTGCTGATCCCTCCTCACAATGTGGAGCAGAAAGTAAGGTAAATAGAGGTTTATTTATATTCTTCTGTAACTACGTTATCATCACTGTTAGAAATGTTCAAACGTCTGGCTACATACCCCATTAGCATTTTGTTACCACACTTTCCTGTACATGTAAACACTGTAAGAAGCATACCTATAGCATCTTATTTAAAAGTGATGGACCACCGACCAACAGCCATATTCAGATAGTTGGAATAAGATCGTTGATGCGTCAAAAGTGTTTGCTAAGTGAATTGTGAAGGAATTTTCTTCTGTTCCACATCCTGGGATTCATCATTATCAGGTTATTTTAGTAACTTTTAACATGTCAGCTGAAAAGTAATGTTCTCCAGCCAATCGACAGAATATCACAATATAAAATCACTGCTAAATTTTAAAGCAAAATATCAGCAATCAGCATCTTTTGATAAAAAAAATGAGGTTTCTATTTCTCTGTTGCCCCATGGTTGATGTTTTTGTAGCTCCTCAAGACCTGTGGTTGGGTTGGACAACTTTAACTGAGACAGAGGCGTCTAAAACGTTTAAAAATGATGCTTTAATGAAGATGTATTAAGTTTGGGGACTCTCTATTTAAATCTAGTCTTATTTTCTATTAAGTTGCCAGATTGTACCAGAACTTTATGAACATGAAAATAGAGATATAAAGATACTATCTTTCAATTAGCCCATTTACAGCAACAATAACAACATCAGATTGTCAACCAGCGAAGGGGTGAAGATTAAAATAAATTTTAAAAAACATGTGTTTCTTCAGGATAGATAGATAGATAGATAGATAGATAGATAGATAATACTTTATTGTCAGATGTAGTCTGAAATTTGCCTTGCGTCACAGCGGCTCCGTTTGCGGCACAACAATTAAGACAGGAAACAAAGATGCAAACATTTGACCCAACACTCAAACACAACACAACACTCGAGATATAAACATTTGAAACATCACTCAAACGGTCGATCACATAAAGGTCTTCAGCCACTGACAGTAATGGCTTCACAGAGCAGAGTCTATCTCAGTGTGTATATGATTTAGCCCATCCATGATCATTTTATCACCAGGCTAATTATGTGGTAATGAGGAGCTACATCATAGATGGCCACACACCAGCAACTCAGATAGCACAAAATGCAAGAACACTTCTCTGGGCACACACAAACACAACCCCACTCAAACAGGCAGCAGCAGCAGCAGCAGCAGCAGTAGTGGACTGGTGGATACTGAAGCATGAACATTACCATGATATGATGAATGACTGTTTTCCTCTTCCTCAGCATTGCAATATGTTTTAATACACTATTGCACTGCACCTTTTTCCTGTGCCGCTGCCTTATGAGGAGACTCTTCTTCTTTATTAAAAACCATTAATTACACTCGACACATCTAATGGGTATGAATGATTTGTGAGGGAAATAATACAATTGTAGCCTTATTAATAAGTATTTGAAAAAGTGGAATAAGGAGTCGGCTAATCTATTATGATAAAAACAAATTATTTTAAAATAGGCTTCAGTGGCTTCTTTCACACCAGCAAACACAAGTCCAAGCCTTATATCTGAATTAAAGCTAAATCATAGTATCCGCAAAGGGCATTGCTAAGCCCACACTGTATGTTATACAGGTTATTATTGATGCACTAAATTCAGAACGCTGCAGAATGCGATACTCAACACTTGCATAAAATAAAGACTTGCAGAGTGGTAAAACTTGAATGAGTGACGGTTTATTACCTAAAACACTAAAGCAGAACATACATAGGTTTAACACAATGTAAGCCAACAGTTCTGGGATAATCAAAA
This sequence comes from Labrus mixtus, assembly GCF_963584025.1. NCBI lineage: Eukaryota > Metazoa > Chordata > Actinopteri > Labriformes > Labridae > Labrus > Labrus mixtus. The sequence goes on from NC_083630.1 coordinate 13,025,230, forward strand.
AGTTAGTTACTTAGTTAGTGCAAGGTTGCAGGAGTCAGTCATTCCAGGAAGTTGCAAAGTCGAGATTGCAACAATTAACAAAACATTCAATCAGTCTCATTTTGTAAATTTTGCACGAACTTGTAGATTCGTCCTGTCAAGACAACCTTTCTCAATTTGACCAATAATCCCTGCACATTTTGCACATCACTAGTGTAACTTTTCTTTTCAAAATATTTCACCCCTTAGGTCATCCATGTGGTATAAAACATCTGAGGGTTTTGTTAACTGTATCTTAAACAAATTTGGAATGCACCATGCTACGGATTCACCGTCATATGTGAAGCACACAGCTATGTCATTCAAACTAGGCTCCTCTCTCTCTCTCTCTCTCTCTCTCTCTCTCTCTCTCTCTCTCTCTCTCTCTTTATTCAACTACCTAATCTAGCCTATGAGTATAACTCCTGTGTTTTAACAAAGACACAATGCATTTACAACTACTATGTTGTATAATCAACAATAATAAATCCAATACTGTCCTCTTGTGTTTATTTTTTCATCTTAGAAATGTTAAGCCATCTACAAATCTATACTATGACGCCTCCGGTTGGGTTTGTCAGACAATCAGAGGCTTTGTTATTGATATATGCTCCACATATCAGTGCCACGTCTATCCCAGGGCTGATCTAAGAGTCTTTTTATAGATTCTTATTTTACATGTTGGACTCATAACAAGGTTTGACATTGGCAGAGCACCTGAAATAACAAGTACAACAGTGAACATGTTATAAGTAACATGTAGATTCTTCCACATATTCCAGTTGTGCATGCGCAGTGCAATTTGAGCATTCTTTGAACATTAACTGTAATTTCATTCAGTCCTTACACGTTGATTTTATTCAGCGTTATGACACATCAATGGACCAATGTCAGAAGACAAAAAGGACCCTCGTGAAACCAACGTCTTTGCCTGCAGTAGATATTTAATGTCTTACCAAGGAAAAAGATGCAAAAAATTGCGAATGGCACCGAACCTTTTTTTTTTCAAAGTTGCTGCAAAGTCAGGCCGTAGCAAAGCACAGAACAAGCAATGAACTGAATAGCTTCTCAGTCAACACAGTATACTGTCTCTTCATTGAACAAAATTATGGAGTGTTCAAAGAATACTAAAAATAAAGAAACCAGCGCATGGTCGTATATCATAAAACAAACAGATGAAACAAAAGTTGAATAATGATCCCCAAGGATTTAGAGATATGCAGTAAGCCTATAGTCAGTCAATGTAGATTTCAACTTCATTCAGTTACATGCAGGCTCAGGTGATTAATTGTGTTTTGGTTTTCTAAGATTTACAATGTAGTTCTTGTCTGATCATTGTAGACTCAAACTGATAGTCATCATAGTGAAATATGAGCGAAGGCTGCATATCACTAAATGCACTTTCAAGTTTTATGGCAGTAAGGAGTTGAATATTGTTTCTCTGCACAGTCATTCTTTTTGTAGATGTTGTGACAGAAGCAGAGAAATGAATGTATTTCTGGAGTGTATGAATATAAACTAAGGCATATTTTTCCTGTAGGGTAATACTGTATACTCTTCATCAATGCAGATAGCAAGGCAATTACGCATTTATTTTGTTTTCTTCTAATTTGTGATTGGCCGATGGCAAGCTTTTTTTATCAAACAGTGGCACAACTTCAGCTCAGTGAAGGCTGTGTTGGAGAATAAATATAAAGAAAGAAATGAGAAAGACGAAGATGAAACAAGACTGAGGCGCTACATGAATGTTAGCAGCTCTGTCAGGCTGTACTTTGAGATTGATGCTAACATCAGCGTGCCAAAGCAGCCTCAATGCGACAACGCTAAAATGCTGATCTTAGGCAGGCATAATGCTCAAGAGGATCTCAATCTTAATCCAAAATTGGCCCCAGTGGTGAAAAAAGGTCAGTAAATAAATGTCAGCAAAGATAGTAATGTTGTCTAATTGGCTATTTGTTCAGGGACAAGTCTACAAGCCACATTCCACAAAATTAACATCCAAAGCAGATTTGGCAGTCTGTCCCTATATGGGTCAAGCAATATTTAACATACAGCAGTAACTGTAACTGTATAACTAAATTAAACAATGAAAGACATGCAAATCACCACAATAAAATACTAAATTCTCAGTAACCAGATAACTCATATCATCTGATGAAGACCATTTTGTCAAAACTTTTTGTGGCAATGAGTAAGCAGCCTGTCCTAATTTCCACCTTTGTCCAATGCTCTCTGCATTTTATAAAGAAACAAAAGGAACCCTTCATCGTCTAGATGCTAGAGGCTTTATTAGACAGTATTAGACCCTCAGTGTAACTGCTCTTAGTGAATAGGTATGTATGAAAGTCTACTTGGGGTAATGGTCAAGGACAGTGGTTGGACAAAACAACACAGGACGCTGATCCAGGGGACCACAGTTCAGGTTTAGTACCATAAAGATCGTTTGACATTTGCCGATTGGTAATCTATTAGGATTCATCCTATAGGAACCATGAAAAACAACTTTGGTTCCAATCCAGCCAGAAGATCTTGAAGCACTTTGAAGCATAAAGCTTTGGAATAAATAAACTTTGACTGCTGTTGGTGCTAAAGGAAAGGCATCAATGTGTATCCTCTGGAGACCAGAGATGATACCAAAACTTCATTCAATACATCTATTAGTTGTGTCTCACTTCAGGTCACACATTTCCACCATTGTGGTGCTTGAGGAAAAATCAAGAGATACCCCACCAAATAATAGTGTTTATCCTCTTGGAAACATGAATGTCTGAAAAAAAATCTAATGACAATAACATTATAAAGTGTGGCGATATTTCAGTCTGGACCCAGTTGTTGGATGGATACAATTCGAAAAGTAAGCCCATAGAATCCCCAGCACACACAGCCAGCTCCTTATCAATGCACTCCAGAGGATTTGATGGCTTTCAGATCCCGCCCCTCTTATTATGGTCATCTTCAGAGCACATTCACTGTGGGACGATTGAGGGGAGTGAATCTGCCTCCAGCATCATTCAGAAAATTCATAGAGGCCCTCAACAGGGAAATGAGATGGATGATTTTTTTCCATCTTTTTTATGTATCCATGGAACACTTCACAGTAATATGCTCTCACTCTATTTTACCTTCCCTCCGCATTTGGCTAAGGCCCCCTTTTCCATTTGGAAAGCTGGCTTGGGGAGATAAAGACACTGGAAACAAAAGAAGAGAAGATAGGATGCTGAGAATGATTATGACTGATGAGGGTGACTCTGGATCTACTGTGTGACCTCTGTTTGTGTCGGTGATGTCCATTTCCTTGGGCTAACAAGCCCTCTTATACTAAAACAAAAGCAGCCAGAATAATCAAGCTGTAAACATCATGTTATCTACTCTGCTTTTCTCCATTTTCCCACCTTTTCCAAGTGTGTTTCAATTGCAGGGAAAAGGACATGATTACAGGAATCTTTGCAAACTTGCCTTCGCCCGCCATTGGGTTTCAGCTAGCAGGACAGAGTTGTGAACAGTTGTTTACCCAAAAAACGAGAGGAGGAGGTTGATGCCATCTGGTCACACAGACCTCGAGAACAGCTATCACATGTTGAAGCTCCTTCTGCCCTCCCTACTATCATACATGACGTGGAGATGTACTGTAACAGCCCAATAAAACACTGGGGTTCTTTTTTTCTGTTTTGATTACAGAATGGAAAAAGACATTTCATTTTTTTCGGCCCATTCAGTCCTTCTTAGAGGGAGAGTAATTATTTTCTGATCCAATTTCATTCATTTTGGTCCCTGCTGTAAGGACAGAGACAAATGAAGTGCTGCAAATTACCTGGAGTGGATCATTCAATATCTTCCAGCCTGTAAAAATGTTTAACAAACCTATGAAAAAGTTTTTTTTTATCTTCTCTGGAATCAAACCTTGAAGAAAGTTATAGTAAAGTGATTTTATTTAGGAGAGGCCGCAGTTTGTGGCTGATTTATAAATGTTGCTAAAATCTTGTAAGGGCAAAACGCCTGTAATGGAAAAAGTTGCGGTAACTGTGTAAACAGACAGGCAAGAGTGAAATGATGAGACTGACACAATGACATCTGTGTCAATAGGATCACACTATGGTGAGCTCCGCACATACACTGAATACAAACATTCACACATATGTAGACTGTGATGACGATGAAGGAGAGGGAAGGAACTGAAAGCCAAATGCACCCTTGGGGCACAATAACTCACCGGTGAGCTGCCACAGCAAGTTGCAAGATTAGGACTGAATCATATTTTTCCCCCTACCATCATTTTTTCCCCTGCCATGATTAGCACGATGTTGGAGCACTAAAAACCCACTGCAGCCTTGCACTTATCCCCTTTCTTAGTGCCAATCTGAAAGCAGAGCGAGTGAAAGAGAAAAGTAGCGAGCGGACGCAGAATAAAGGGAAAAAAGTATTAAGATGTAGAAAGTCTAAAGCAAATGAATGAAGCAGTGACTTCCTAATGATAGGACCACTTTATGTGATTGAAGGGAGAAAAAGAAAAACTGATACTAACATTTCCAAGAATTGAGCCCCTGAATGATGGGAGAAATTTGTATCTGCACTTTGCTTCCCACCGATCTGCCAATCACAGACATGCCTTTGTGTTTTTTGTGGATGGCTGCACTTATCTAGGGCTGGGAATCCAGAGGAATAGTGGAGTCGAATATTTCTACAATTTCATGCAAAAACTCAGCATCTGGACTAAGAAAGATAAAAGCTTAGTTTTACAATGGAACTGTAAGGTATTGGAGTCCTTTACTCCCAAATTTGACAACTAATTCATAGCATGTCAGTTACAGTAATTTTGATAAAACATAAGTCTGCACTTAATATTTACCATACAGCCCCAATAAAAGAAAGGTTTAGGCATCTTTAAGTTTTGTATGCGAAGATTTTTTTCAGAACGTTTTTCCCCCTGAAAGCATCATTACTTCTGTGGCATGCAACCTCATCTTTTCTGGCCAAGGAGAAAGTGGGACTTTACACTTCAGGTTGCCTTTAAATTGAGATTTGGGAATTTAGAGCCTCCTCTTCATCTGTTATCACATAGAAAATTCATATTTTAAGTTAAGTCAAACATGCCCTGCGATTGGCTGGTGACCAGTCTAGAGTGCACCTAGACTATTATCAATATCACCTATAGGCTAAAGTCCCCCATGACCCTTAAGGGGTTAAGCAGTATAGATAATGGATGGATGGATGGAAGACAACAATGTAGGAAAACAAACATGCAGGGACTTGTTAGAAACCCTCAATTTCATTATGCCATATTATTGAAAATAAGCCAAACACTTGTCAACTTGATAAGTTTACACTATGTGGCAAGGTTGGCGTAAATGAGTAACTTGGAAATGGACAAACTGACAATGCCACCTGGGGGCTTGCACCCCAGGAAATACAAGACAAAACATTGAATGTTACTCTTGTAATTTGATAAAGCACACATATTTCTTACTGATGAGGCAGAGACCTGTTTTCAAAAGAAATCATACATTATGTTTGAATTTGTCAAAGATAGAGAGCAATAAAGAAGGTGGACCGAAGCTGTGAGGAAAGAAAGAATGGTTAAATACACAAAACACAGAAAATTATGGTGCACTGTATTTGTGCCCTGATGCTCCTGACCCACATGCCATAGGTGGAGGAGACCTCACCCTGAGTGTGTAGCCTCCCAACTAAGTGACTCTCAGCTGCTGAAATAAAGATACAAATAGAAGGAAAGAACATCACAGGATAAACAGAGACTACCCAGTTGGTAAGAGGGCAAACAACTCAAATACACCAACAAATAAACAAAAAGGTCTGGATGGATCAGTTGCAGGTGCGTCTCCTGGCCACTACTATTAGATGCATGTCTACCCCCACTCTCTCCTCTCCACAATTCATGTCTCGCTTCAGCTGTCCTGTCAAACAAAGCCAAAATGCCCCCCCTAAAATCTTTATGAAGTAGGCAGTTTGTAATCTTCCCATTGGAATACATGATGCATTCATCCCAGTTTAATCATAATGTCCAAATTGAGTTAGCATGAATGGAAGGAGAGAAATTGAGAGCCCAATATCGTCCTGAATAATTGTGTTGTGCTGCTCTCAGCCCTAATGAGTGCACTCTAAACAATACTACAACAGAGTGTATTCAGACTGGTGGGAGGCTGGCAACCACAGTGTCAGTGTCTTATGAGAGCAGATGGACCACAGTGCCCCGGTAACTCATCAGACCAAACATGACTCAGTGTGACTTCTGCCTTTTAACTTGTGGCATCTGCTTCAAAGTCTGAACTATTCAAAGTGGGTCAGGCTGTGAAAGGTCCCAGCACAGTCAATGACCCAGGAAGTCAAACATTTGTTTGTCAAGATGGAACTTTCAGAAAAGGTTGGCTCAGAGTAGTTTACACATTAAGTCAGACCAAATGGTGAATCATCAAGCCAAAAGCACTTTTTTATCAAGATTATTATTCTTATACACTCTCATAAGAGAAGCTACTGCTGTCAGAGCTGCTTAGATTAGCATAGCTTAGCATACAACTGGAAACAATGCTTTTGAAATGTAGTAACTATTTTTCTGTTTTTCATTTCTTTCTTTCTTTCTTTCTTTCATTATATATTTTTTTTAAACAGAACCTAGCAACTTACCTAGCTACTTTTTGAGCAGACCTTAAATCCTTTCCTTATCAGCTGGGTATTTTGCATTTAGTGTCTTTTAAATTATTTCTTGCTTATTCAAAAAGCATTCCACGTTCATTTTTTTCCAAGTTAACAAGAGCTTATAACAGTTTTGGTTTGTTTACGCGTGTCCCCATTAGCTTCAGCATAGCAAGAAGCTATTCTTCCTGGGGACTGCAGTTCACAATGTGACAAAATCAACACTTTCACACTGTTTATCACAATACGCACACTTTAAAAAACATACAGCACATCTTACTAATAATAATAATACTAATAAGAATAATGTTTCTTTATCCATACTTATTTAGCTCTGTAGTCTGTACAACAGCCTGCAATAGGGTTATATTGAAATTGTATGTATTTTCTGAAGCAGGATAATGAGATGATAAAAATAATTAAAGCCAATGATGAAGGCTATAAGTTTAAAATATTTTGACTTTACAAAATATTACATTAATGCCATGATGTCAAAGATATCCAAAAAAGCACAAGGGCCCACATATCATCTTTTTGGTCTGATCTTATCTACTTCAAAAATATCTAACAATTAATACTTCATGTGTTAAACAAGTTATTTTTCCGGTTTGATCAGATGGTTTTTTTGTTTTGTTTTTTGCCATTTTTGCCATTTTTGGGGTTAGCTTTTCCACCCTGTTTGTAGTTCTTATGCTAAGCTACGCTTATCGACTACAGGTGGTAGCTTCATATTGACCATACAAGTGTGAGGTATCAATCTTCTCAGCTCACTCTCAGCAGTAAACTGAAAGACTTTGCCTTAATGTTAAGCTATTCTTTAAAAATGTAGACCATAATCATGGCAGTGGGAAGTCTTTTAAAATAATTGTTAATTACACACATGGTGTTTATGACAAATACTTCCCTGGTGGATCCACTGGGAGTCTGGGTCTATAAATTGCTCTACAAAAATTAAAGATTGCCTTAGTGCCTGTCTCATTAATGACTCCACCTGCCAGTATGTGACTTTGGCATCAGGGTTATACTTTTTTACTAAGTTCTGCTTTTAGTCTCTTTTTTTCTTGATATTCCAGTATAAAGACAAGGCAACAGCCGCTCGGAGCCCTGGCAAGCATAAATGCTCTCCAGAGTGCAATGAAATGGTTGTACCTTGTCTACCTTCATCAAGGGGGATGTTACAAAGCTTCTTCAACAGAACTGCTTTAATTAATGCAGTGGGAACTTTTGGGTATGGAGAAGATTTTAAATTGCTTAATAATTGAAGGAGCACAAGATGTAGCATGTTCAAGTATAGTCTAGTTTGGCCTGATATTAAATATTAACTTGGATATCATGCAGGCTGTTGGACTTGGAGGACTTTTTGTTACCTATGTACTGTTTGTGTATCAGTCATGGCCAATGCGCCCCCGCCCCTCTCAGGTTTCTACCCGGACTAAAAGAAGCTTGTACTGTAATGAGATCATTATCTTCTGTTATCCAGTCTGAGTTGCTCTCTGGTTCCCTGCCAGGAGAAATTAGAAGGGAAAAAGGCCTGGTGAATATCTAGCACATTTAATCTAATTGGTGTCACTTTTCTGCCTCCATTATGGTCCTTTAATAGCCCTATCTGTCTCTATGTTGCTTGGCGGTGTTTGGGGTCAGCGGTCAGGGCCTTATATTTCCTGCACACGGATCACATTAACACACCGCAGATCCTCAACATGGAGATAAACAAACGCTCAAGAGCAACAACAATATTGTATTGCTTTAATTTGCATCATTAAAAAGTAACACAGGCCTCTTATCTCCTGATTTTACTTTTTGTTTCAATACAAGCTCAGAACAGATGGGTGTCTCATTTAACTGAGGAGAAACACTTGACTTTCTCTCACAGTCATCTTTAAGGGGAACTCCAGGATTTCTGAAAAATGACTTGCTGGTTAAAGAGAGTCCTTTGAACGTTTCAGAGCAGCTTTGCAACTAAAACGAAGGCGCGCCTGTCTGACACTAGTCTAGGATTTTCTTAAGAGGTTATTAGTGTCTCCCCACCAGCTAAGAGAAGAACCTACCATTATTTTTCCTGAATTCTTCGGTGGGGAAAGCTGACAGGCCCAAGGCAGTGTTTGAATTGGGGCTGCATCGGTGCTCCCTTGCTCTGAAATCTATTATGCACTCTAATCCCTCTAACCTCCAGCCCCAACATGTCTTTGAGTCATGAGTAGACTAGGCTCCTGTCCCAAGCCGCCATTTAGACTCTCTCTCTCCTACTCTCTCTCTCGCTCTCTCTCTCTCTATATGGATGGAGGATTTCCACCAAGTGCCTATTCCCTGTCAGTTCAACGTGTAATACCGGATCATCAGTCAGCTGTGAGACAGCCAGAAGGCTTCACTGTAAAAGGATTTAGATACTCCGAGGTGCCAGAGGAAGTGTCCCTGCAGGCTCGGTGGGAGGCAGACGATATTGATTGGCTGACAGAGCGTAGCGGGAAGGAGATTTGCGGTGATGTCACACAGGAAGTCATGTGGCAGGTCATGTTCGCTGTCATTGTCCAAGCTCAACAGTTAGAAGAAAAGGAAGAGAAGTTGCTTTAATTTTTCTCATGAGGCGGAGAAGAAGAAATATCAGTGTACTCCAATCGAATAAACAAAGGCACAGATATACATATTTAATGGCATGCATAATTGATTTTCGCTCGCAGGGAGTCCTTTGCAGTATGCGCTGAGCACTGAAGACATAAAAATAAAACATGAAGTAGGAAAGTCATTAAAGCAGTTTTGGAGAAGTAGTGAGCAGAGTGGTACTGACTCTCACTTGAGTTGTCTGCACTCCCAGACTACCCCAGTGTTGGCACAGGTGCCACTGGCTAATTGGTCAGTGATTAATCACATCCGCTGTGAACTGCATGACCAATAAAGGGAGCCAGGGCCACTCTGCTCAGTATGTGTGAGCGTGCTTCACGTCCTGGGTTCATAATCAAAATGGCTCAGGCCACGAAAGCATCAGGTGTTTTGAGTTTGGTCAGACTTGTTGTAGAAAGTAGAACTCGTCAACTGAGGAGGTAAACTGTGCTGGAGAAACCCTGTAAAGGCGATGCAGTATCAACGTGGGTTTAAAATAATGTAAAACACTCAATGAAATATTCACACACAGGCAAATTGATTGAGATTCACTTAAGCCCTATTAAGGGTCAAAACTCTTCCCAAGGAACTGAATATGAGTAATAGACAGGGAAGTTGGGAGTCAGTCGTAGTTGTTGGTGCTGAGAAGAGTCATTTTATTTGATGACGTCACACTTTCTGCTTTGTCTTTTGGTAATTAATTTGGATTTTGTGGATTATCCAGTATTAGCAGGAGTTCTTTTGATGCTGTGCACTTCACAGACAACACAAAGTACTTCACACCCATAGTTCACACCGACATGGCTTATAACCAGTTCAGTAGCAGTCAGTCGTTTATAGTTACTTTGTAGTTTATAGTTCATTTTATACGGGTGACAAGAAGATGAAATGACACATTTCAATGTGTCTGTTTGTTTATTTAGGAGAGGAATAGTGGGTTAACAGAGACTGTATTCTACAAGTTAAACTCATAGGACAGATGATCTTGTGAAGTTGTTGTTATTTTAGCTCGCCATCAAGGTTAATTATTACATTTAGCAGTAAATCAAGATTTGAAAAAGAATCGCTTGACACCCTTTTATTTATTTACTCATTGTTTTCTGCTGGATCACATGGCTACATTCTGTTACATCTGTCACTTGACAGTTTGTGTTAATACCTGGTAGAAGGTGGTACTCATCGTTTAATGATCATTAAAAAAATAGCTTTTAGTTACATGCAACCATGTGAGTGTTTTTGATTTTGTGTGTATCAGAGAGAGCTCACAACAAAGTAAGCGTACATTTTGGAGAGCTTGGGGTCGGTCTACAACCAAAATAAAACTCAAAATTGACGGAAAACATGTATTTGTGCCGCTCCATCTGACAGGATGATCAGATTCTTTGATTATGTTTAAAAATCACCTGAATGTTTGCGCAACCATGGAAAAGGTCTGATGTGCTGGGTGTTGTATCGCTCTGCAGGAAGCACAACAAACTAAAAAAAAAAAAAGGATGTTTAATCTCAATTAGTTTTTTTCCTTGTAAATAAATTAAAGGTTACATAAATTAAAAACAAGACTAACGAACTACACATCCCATAAAAGGGGGTAAATGTAAATTTGATATTTTTATAAGCTGTGTGTGATTTAAGGGGCAGCACCCCCAGCAGTCCTACTTTCCTCATCCATGATAACATACATTCTTTTCTGAATTTCATTAAAGCTTAATTTGGGTGCTTCCGAGACTTGGGCTGTATTTTAATATGAGATGGATGAGAGAATGGGGGATGACATGCGTGACAGGAGCTGCAAGTCGGAGCCGAACCTGAGCAGTCCTCTAGAAAGATATTAGCCTCCATGTTTTGGGTGTGAAACTTGGATGAGCACATATATCCAACATGCCAATCTAGTCATTTAGTTTAAACAGTAGACTATGTCAGAAGGATGTGTGTCTTTTGCTTATTTATTCTACTACCCTTTTAGTAGTTTGGGTGCCATGCGGCTGCAGATGGAGTGGCTGTGGTGCTGCTGCCTCTGCGGCCACTTAAAGCAAGGTGGAGGTGATTCATCAAAGGGCTCTGCGGGGCCATCTGTAGAACAGACTGACAAATGTCTCCCTCCTTTGTCATAAGGACACACGTCTCACAAAGCTGGCGATTAATGCCCCTTTTACAACACATTTATTTGTCACCCAGGTATTTATCCCTGTGGTGTCTTGCACTGTATTACCATCACTGACAAGACCAGGAGCCATTTTCCAAAGCCGTTCTCCAAGGAGGGCAGTCCATGAGGGACCGGCCGGGGTTATTCTTGCAGAATTTTGATAGGCTCTCCTTGCTGTTTCCAACCCCCCTTCCCTTCTTCCTCTAGTCTAGCTCGGGGGGGGAAACATCAGAGCTGGAGATGAAAACGTTGCCCAAAGACTTCATTCACATTCAGGCGTTCATGCATTTAACAGAAGTGAGGGAAGGGGAAGGGTGGAAAGAGGCCCAAGAAAAAGGTGGAGAGGCTGCAACCTGTTGTTTAAACATTCACTCTCTGACCCGATCATGTGTGCTGAAATCAGAGTGTAGAACGAACCGCCGATGGCGCCCTTGCCTTGACAAAGAATAAGAGGGGAAGCAGGTTGTGTCAGTGATGAAATCCTTCTTGTTCCCCCCTGCATTAAGAACAGGTTGTAGTTGGGAAAAGCCACTTTGGGGGCACACACACACCCTTGTGGATCTGATTGCTTCGTTGTCAATCTATCTATCTCGCTGCAACGTTGGTGATTGCTCCAATGCACCACTTGGTAAATATGACGGAGGTGCCATTAGACAAGGTCAGGGCCGCTACACTTGTTATCTCATTGCATGGGTGTAGCGTTTTCAGTGCATCAGTCCCTGGCCCCTTCACCTGCTAAAGGAAAGATAGTTTATTTTCAGGAGGGACCATCCCTGAGGAAACATGATGTCTTAATATATTTTTTTTCAAGAAAACTACACAGTAACTTTGTTTTAATGTGCAGATTATTATTTTATTTATTTTTTTTGGGGGGGGGAGGGGAGGGTACGTTTCCTCAAAAAGTGCAAATACTTCCCTTCCTCTGTTAATGTCTTCCCGGCAGTTTTGATATCATTACCGTTTTGCCTCCATCTGCAAAACAGACCATCCTGCTGCTTCTGTTTTGTGAGAGATGCAGAAAAAAGTCGTGCACAAAAAAAACCCCAGAAGAAGACAGGTGCCTGTGTGTGTATGCACGTGTAAAGTGTGTGTGTGCAACAACAAAAAAAACAACAAGACAGAGGATGAGGAGGATAGAAACTAAAATATACACTCCAAAGGACGACAAATATTTCCTCACTTTCACACACTCTCCTGGTGTGTAATCAGGGAGTGTCACACACACACACACACACTGATGACAGGGAAAGTGAAGCTTAAAACTCGCTCTGCAGAGGACTTGCCCTCTGGAACCGAATGTGCACACACACACACCAATACAGAGTCACTTGTTGGTAATGAGGGACTCAAATCAGAATCAATTATGAATGTTCCATCAGGAGGCTTTGGGGCAATATCAAGGGAGCCAGGTATTAGACAGTAATGAGAAATGGAACACAGAGAAGTGTGGCCCTGCAGGCGCCTTGTGATGTCTGCAGGCGAAGTGTGATTCAATGGTTTAAATACATTTGCATTCATTCAATTGGCAAGAAGGCCATATTTTATTAAAGTGGAACGCATTCCTCCATGTGCCTCTAACAATCATGTGGGTAGACAAAGCCTTTGATTCTTGGTTAGAAGGAAACCAACTCTTTTGTGACTGATATGGACTGGCATAATTGTACCGTGTGTGTAAAAGAAGAAAGAGAAAGAAAAAGGGGGGAAGGAGAGAGAGAGTGAGTTAGTTCTGATCCCAGCCAGTCTACAATTTCTCTGCTGGCCAGAGCCTCGTCCGCCTCAGCCCGATGATTGATTCTTGTTTGGGGCCATACCTATGGGCATTATTAAATCAAAATGTAAACTCACTTTTATAACAAATTGCAGAGAAAATGCCAGTAGCCAGCTCCCCTCCTCAGGGCCGGACCTGGATTACTCTGACAAGTTAAGAACCCAATGAAGCTTTGCAGCGCTCTCCTCACCTGCTTACACAGCTTGGATATTTCCTCTGAATCCCAAAGAAAATTGAAGATTTATTCCTCTCTCTTCCTCTTCTTCCGGTCTGTTGTTGTGATGCCTCACGTTGTGTTTTCCACTGAAATAAATCATCGGATTACAACCAAATTAAAAAAACAAAAGTAAGTCATAACAATGATAAAGAAAAGAAAGACAGGCAGATTGAAAGTTACAGCTTTAGAGCACTAATCCACTAAAAATAATGAAACTAACAATGGACTGATCCCAGTATCTAGTATGGTCTGTGCCAAAGACTGGTTTGGATGATAACTCAGTGCCTTAATGCTCCATGTTTGTTATTTTAACAGATAAATGTATCTCACTTTCATCAAGATGAATACAGCAACTGTAGTTTAGTCAAGCTTATACGTAGATCTTGCTATTGGACCGAAAAAAACCCTCTCTTTTAAAATTGAAGAGGCTGTTGGTGAATGTGTACTGATACCAATTCACCTTGAGTAACAGATCACAGTTTGAAGGCCTTTCAGATAAAAAAAACTGCCCAGATTTTGAGTACTTTAAGACCGAATATTATACTTCTTTAAAGGTGCAATACGTAAATGTGACACCTAGCGGTTAAAACTGGTACTGCAGTCCAAAATAGGGCTGCAGAAATGCAAAATTTTCTCTAATCGATTACTCTTCCCATTGTTAAAGCGAGTACTTGAGTAATCGTTTTGTAGTTCTTTTTTTTTTCTGTGATTCTTTTCCCCCACGGGAGGCCCCGCCCCCAACTATGACGCGATGCCGACTGTATCTATTGATTAATTTGAATCTTCGGGATTTTAATAATTGTTAGTAAGATGCCTTTGTATTAACATTCAAATATGACATTTCTTACTTCAACAGACAGCAAACCTCAAATAAAAATTCACACAGATGTGTTGTGACCGTTTTAACACTTTATTATAATTAGAGCAGTGAGTGTGGCGAGCGGACGTGCAGACATCAATGCGCACTTATCGCACGTTAAAACTGTTTTGACAGCAACATTCTGTTAACAAAGACTACAGTCTGCAGTGTAGAGCACACTTTACTCTGGGAAATGAAGTTACAATAGAACAGGTGAACAATTTAAGTGTCTGTCTGTTTCATCTTTCTCCTCTGTGCGTAATGACACACTCGCTCAATCTCGCTCGTCCGTCCGCTATGAGCTATTTCTCCCTATAAGGTTGTTCCATTTTGTAGTTATTAAAAGAATAATCATCTAAAATTCCAAAATATAGGAAAACATCATGTTATGCTGCTCTGTCCTGGATGATCAAACGTCATTGGTTTAGCGGAGTAAAGCGGTAATCGCAAAGTGAAAGTCCTTCTTTTTCTGTGGACTAAATAGACAATTTGAACTGAACTTTCGTAGATCATATCGCATATTTCGTTTGTTCGGGACTTTTTGTTCATTGTGAATTCATAGGGGGGTTAATTAAAGGGATATTTTTGTTAGGGTAGCAGCGTACGGATCAACAACGGACGCGTTTCAGCACAGAGCCTTTATCAGCGCTTTGTTTGTCATCTATTTCCTTTTTGCGCTCGTGCTCCTTTTTTTCTGTTTTGAATTAGGCCTATCCTAGAACCCACAATGCAATAAGAAACATTTACAAAAATGTGGACTACAAAACGATTATCGATTACATTTTTTTTGTAACCGATTATTATTTCATTTACTCGGGTACCCGAGTACTCGTTTGCACCGCTAGTCCAAAACAAAACATTGGAGAGAGCTGTCTCCCCCCGTCCCTCCCCTTGAGAGCCGATGCCCACACGGGTTGCCATGTCACGGACATGAAAGCTTCAGTGTTTAGCCAGCTCTGCACCGGCCCTGAAATCTTTTTGTATTCAAATCTCTCTACATTTTTCAAACATTTCTGCTGGAGGAGCTTATTAGAAAAATGCAGAGGCTTTTTAAGGTAGAATCAGTTATATCTGAACAAGTTGGCCTGCATCTTCCGTAAAACCGCCTTCCTTCTCTGGTCAAAACAAATACCATTACAGACTTGAAGAAGCCAACACTTTAACATAGCATGTTTCATTAATGTCTGATGATTTAGTAAGGTCATTTTATGATTAAATTCAGTAGATATCTTACATATTGCTACTTTAGAATCAACATTGTACAATAATTTAATGTTAGAGTACAATTGATTTTCTCTAAGTACACTTTTTTATCACTTTTTGGCAGAACAAAGCTCTACAGGAAGCCTTTAATTCATAGTTTTCCAAACAAATATTCACTCGGTCTCCAGAAAAACCATTGTGTCATCTTTTCTTCTGATTAAGTTTTTAAGAAAAAGACATCTCTTTAGGATTTATTTGAACTTTTATGTCAATAAATAGCCTACGTTCGTAAGGAATAAATGTACTACAGGGGGCGTAAAGCTACAGACAAGAATGAGTCAAAATGAGTAACTCATTGAGGAACACATACTTTGGCATGTTTGGTCTTGTAAAAAGACTTGGTCACCGAAATTTGAAATAGAAATATCAGCAATCTTTTCAGTGACACAGTTATGTGACGAAGCTTTGTATTTCGCTGCTATCCAATAACATTTATCAGAGAAGTGTACAATTAAACAAGCACAGTTACACACACACACACACACACACACACACACACAGAAGTGGGCTGTCACTATCCCTCACTGAGCATAGCAGGGTTCTGAAAGGGCAACTTGGCCGGCCATCTGGCTTGCATATCAGCAGAGGTTATTGTGTCGACATCATCATTACTGAACACATTGCTGTTTAGCAAAGGTTATCCACAATCTGCACAATTATCTAGTACAACACGTGGACACACATCAAGGCCAGGAAATGGAGATATCAATGTAGGAAATTGTTACCTTAATTTTTACATTGTTGTTACTCAGTACTGACAATAAATCAAATGTCAATGTGTAAAGCTGCATGGGGTAAATACATACATGAACACAGTTTCTTATTCCATAGAAATATATCTGTAGATCACTTTGTTTTCATTCTTTTTGACTGTACTTATTTGATATTTTATCAGATCAGTATATATTATGTTCATGTATCAGTTATATCCATACTATAAATGCTTTAAATTAATAGGTATAGAAACTAAATGATCTCAGCCTATGATTATGATTTTTTTTCACGTCTTAACAGTTACTCCATTAACTTAAAGCTTTTTTGATTATCACACTGAAATGAATTCATTCTGGTTTCGTTCCTAATTGCTTTACTGTCCCAGTTCCCGGTTCATAATTGCAAATATGGACACTAACACAAATACAGATTAGTAAATGGGCTGTGTTGAGCAAAATGATTAATGATGATATATGAAAGAAGCTATTTGCTGAAGGGGGAAACCCTTTTTAACACCTCTGTAATTCCATCTCTCCAACACAAGCATGCAGTAATTGTTTGGTATAGCGAGTCTCGCCTTCCAACTGTCACAATAAACTGCTTACATGTTCGAGCTAATCAGAACATTTACACTGAGCAAAGATGTTGCTAAAGCTGTCAAACACACACTGAACAGTACGCACAGAGCCTATACGAGGCTGACTCCCTGTCTGTCTTCTCATGGTAGCATCATCAGAAACCTCCAGGCTGAAACAAGGAAGGGGTGATGAGAAAAAAGACGGCTGGGAGGAGGAGAAGAAGAGGAGCGAGCTTCTTTGAGTTTTGATTGATATTCACACTCGGAGGCAGAGCTAAATATGATTCCTCATTAGACGGCAGCCAAGGCTCTTTTCAGGTACAGCCTTGCACTGTTGAGCTGAAGCCACTTAGCACCTGATTAAAACATGGAAACACTCCCTGTGGTGTTATAGGATCTGTGATAAAGTTACTCCCCCATAATTGCATTAACCATGTTGAAGTGTAAAGTAAAACGTCTCGGCTACAGTATGCTGCAAAATTTTTATTTTTTATCTTTTTCTTTTCCTATGCTTTTAATTCAATATTGGTGTTATTAAAGATCTCCATAAAAGATCTAGTTTGAGTTTTGCCATCTAGAACTGAAGTTTGATTAAATGTTAAGGTCCTCAAAAGGTTGAAACAGAAACCTTAAGCAAATATTTATTCATTAGGACTGTGCAAAGGTTTTTTTTGTTTTTTTTTATTGGATTAATAACTGAATTTGGTCATCCTGACTAACACCACTACCAGGGAAAACTGCCAATTTTTCCAAATGGCAACGTGTCATGTACCATTTTTTCCAAATGTTTTCTCATTCTTGTTTGGATTCATGAACATGCTAGCAGCATTAGCAAAATGATAGCAACCTTGGGACCTTTGCTACAGTCCAACAACAGAAAAGCTGTGGAAAATGCCTTTTTCCAAAACAACAAATTACTTCACTTCCTTCATAATTAGATTTTTATCCCCCAGTCATGGCCGCAACCTTCCCTGTGTTACGGTCTAAGTTAGTGACACGCCTGATGCACACAAGATGATTTTTCAGTGATGACTTTATGGTCTTGGTCTTGTCTCGCCCTGCCTTGGTCTTGGTCTTGATTCGTCTCGATCCCTAAATGTCTCAGTATGTATGTATGCAGTATACGTAGTATGTGAGTATGTTTTGATCTCGGTTAGTGTGGTCTTGACTACAACACTAATTCCTACAGGCAGCAGCTTTGTATTAGCAAATCTTAGCAGGCAAACACCAGCATGGTAAAGACTGCACACATTTTACCTTCCAAATATTAGTACAGCAACATCTTCACAATGAGCATTCAAACATGCAGTTAGCATTAAGCGTTCACTAGCATGACTATAGACCCGTTGTCTTGTTCATCAAGAGTTAAATGTTTCACCTGCAGTCACGCAATTTGACTTACAGTTTTTTTTTACTCAGGGCAACTCAACTTTTTAACACTGTTCTTTTTTTTCAGTCACCATAGTTGCCAGATGATACAAAGCCAATGAGACAGTCAGCCAAGTGTTTCCATATTTCTAAAAAAATTGTCTGTCAATCACTTCAACTTGCAAAAATAATTATCACAGCTACAAGCTACAAATGGACCATCGCAGCCTTTAACTCATTCTTTTGCTGCTTGTTGCTTAATTCAAGAACCTTTCACATCCCTTTATCCCGGTAGTCCAAGTGGATAAAGGGATTCTGTGGCTCAGTTGGTAGAGTCTGTCGTCGCTCAACTCTCAAATGGAAGATCGGGGGTTTGATCCCCAGCTCCAGCAGCAACATGTCCGATGTGTCCTTGGACAAGACACTTAACCCCAAGCTCCCATTGTTTCTTTGGCAGTGCATGGATGTGTATGAATGGATCAGTTAATATACTGATGATCACTTTACATAGCAACCTCTGCCATCAGTGTGTGATTGGGTGTGAATGGGTAGGGGTGACCTGCAACGTAGAAGCACCTTGAGTAGTCAGAAGGCTAGAAAAACGCTATACAAAGCATGTTGGACCACAATTTCCACAATCACGTATATGACAACAGGTTCAAGTTTAGCTATTTTTCTAAAAGATTATATGCTTTAATATCAATAGGCATAACTTTGCAACTAGTGCAGTTTTTGGAAATAAAAGTTTGTGTTGCAGCCAAACAAACTTATTCTCTGATGGCTATGTTTTCCCCCACCTTGGCCCTGCGAATGCTCTGGGGTTGGTAATGATGTTCTTCCTACCTATGACTTCCTACGCCTTGCCATAAACAAGCATAAGGTATGTTTTGCTGCAAACAGCTGCATCCAGCTGTTTGTTACACAGGTTTGTTGCAAGAGCAGTTGACAGGAGAGTTCTTACAGTGGAGAAAAACAAAAGTCTCAGGCTGTTCTAAAGTGAAGAACTGACCTGACTTAACTGCAATAGATTCCCTCATGTGTTTCTCTTCAAAATTGGAGTAACGTGTTTTTTTTTCATGCTTAAGGGGTTGCTAGTCATCTAAACTGAAATGCTCTCAATTATACAGACCTAAATCCTGACCTTGTCCATTTGCTTGTGTTTGTTTATCTGATCACTGACCCGTTCTGCTCCTTCTGTGCTTTAAGAGGAAAATCACTGCTGAATGGTGATTATGTATTTTGACTGAACAATCTGAAACCCTTCTAAAGGAAACAGCTCCACCAACAAAAACTAAGTGGATAATTTAGTTTACTGCAACTGGCCAGAAGTTATAGTCAAATAAGTTGTAGGGAAAAAAACATGAGCAACAGGGCTTCGAACCCCGACACTCATACAGGCTTAAACAGCTGCCCTGTTCCTTGTTAACCATTTAAACTCTCTTGAGCCTTGAACGCTAATTGTCATCCAATAAGATACTCAATAGACATAATGAAGTCTTATATGAAAACAACATATTCTGCCAAAGTTAAAGCTGTATATGAGTTTTTGTTTTTGGTGGGGCTCAGTAGAAGAAAAGTGATGTCGTGCCTTAGTGCACCAATCACATGTTAGCAAAGTCATCAAGAGCTTTCAGATTAAATACATCCCTGCTGTTGTAGATTTCAATCCTCACCAATTTAGCACGGCACTTTGTCAGACTCATGATGGATAATTAATCACACATCCGAAAGAATCATCTTTCTTTTTTTTTTTTATTATTATTCTTTCTCAAAATGTTATGCCTTCATGACTCACAATCCATCATCCTTCAACTGTAGAAGCTAATGTAGCCTTTAACACTTCTTTCTGACTCCACAACCTGCCATTTGTTAAATTCTTCTAGTTTTTCTCATTTTTTAACCATGTTTTTCGTCTACGGCACCAAGCTGAAGCTGATTCAAGTGACATCATTTAAGGCAGTTTATCAGATTTCAAACCCACAAGCCATCATACATTAAGCATAGCAGCTAAAGTAGTCTTTAGCCCTTCTTTCTGATTCAACATTCCCAAATTAATTTAATGTTTTCAAAAAATGTCCACCATTTATTTGTCTTCAGAATATGAAATCACATGAGGCAGTTTTATCAGAACAAGCATGGCTCTCACATAGGGACAAATTATTTTTTATTATATGTATAAATCCCCTAGACCAATGACCTTGCACAACTGTTAGCAAATAAGCTAGACCACATTTAGAGGACACCTTAAATACTACACAAAATAAGTAATTCAGTACATGCCGTTTCTTCATTTCCACATTTGTATTTCAGTCTATAAAGTATGCACATTTTAAATTTTCTGTTCTAGCATGTCAGTGAGGTCAAGAAAAATGTCCCTCTTATCCTTCGACTTGAGACCAGTGTGGTGATAAAGAATTTGATTTAAATTCAACTTCCTGTCTTTTATTAGGAACACAAAGAAACTTGGAGCACGAGGCAGATGGAAGTGGCTTATGTCTCCTTGGTAGCACACTGAGATGAAACCCGGATGGCAGCCAAGAAACAATCGCACACAGACACACACCACAAACACTCTGACACACATGCACACTACATTTGCACTCCTACACATGCGCACACAAACACAGTCAATATTTCACCCCTTGCATCTGCCAATTATGAACTAGATTCGTTTGTGGAGAAAACATACACAAGTCTAAACTTAGCGGCGCTCCATACACACACACACTGTGAGTCAGTAGTGCACAACACAACAGCAGAGGACCCCCCAGGTGAAATCCCAGAATATCGACTGGATGATTCAACTCTTTAAAGTCGTTAGACTTCCCCTTTTTTTTCCCATATCTTTTGTAAACACCCAGAGAAAAACCTTCACTCAGATTTCCTCCCTTTTCTCTGTTGAAAATAATCCTCTCTGTGACAGCATATATTCATCGTGCAAGTATGATAACAGGGCCGAGTCCATTGAGAAAACCTCAGAAACCGATTCCCATCCAGCAAACAGCTTGAGGGTGACATGGCCTGGAGGCTTTTCTCTGTCCCTCCGTCCGGGTTTCAAGAGCGCTTTTTGGATCTGCAGAGGAAGGCGACCACATGCTAAGAAAAACTCACGCTACGCTAGGTGTATCTTCCTATCATGCTGGACCGCAGGGAAATTTGATAAGCGCTGAATTGTGAGTCTCTGTGCGACCCTGATGTGCTCACTACCCATGTCAGACGCTTCCCTGAGCCTTGTTTACTACACCCTTAAGAATGCAGTACATTAGATGAAAAACAGGGCAGGAAATACGTTATTTGAGCTGTTGTGCCCTCTCCTCTGCCTCAAAGCTGTTTGCTACCTTTGTTCTTTTTCCCTGTCTGCAATGAAACAGCCAGCAGTTCAAACTTTGCTGAATTCTTGTTTATATTAGAGGCTGCAATATCTTACCTCACACTGAGAATACATTTGCAGCAAAATAATCCAATCATGTTCCATTTCCGTGGTACGTTTTATTGTTATCTTTGGTTTCTTTGTGTACAAAACCATTTAATTTCATTTTTTTCCCTTCCAAGATGATGTCTGACTTTATTAAAATGATTTTATGAAGCTCTGGGACACTGCTGAAACAGCTTATAAATATGGCAACAAGCTTGCTGTGTTCTTAAAGTCACACAAATAGATCTGGAGGAAAAGAGACATTGACACTAGATGCTCTGTTTCAAAAAGACAGAAAGAGAAAGCTAATAATGAGGGGCTAAAGAAGTGCCACATGGAGGAGGGGAGAGAGAGGCGAAGGGCTCCAGACAAACTGCTTTCATTAATTCCATTTGTTTCTGTAAAAGGGTGTGAGTGTGTGACCTTTGCAGGATCCAACCCAGCTCCATCATTTTTACTCATTATGCAAGAGCCGATAAGATCCAGGCTGACACCTGTCTCCTCAGGGAGCGATTAAACAATAAAAACAATAAATGAATCCTCTGAAACTTTGTAAACCTACTATCCATGTCTTGTTAAGTGAAGAGTAAAAATAAACCACAGCATGGATAAAAAAGACTGAAAAGCTAATAAGACTTAAGAGCATTTTCAAGAAGCCATAAAAGCCGCCATTAGCCTCCATCGTCTGAACTTCAAAACGGCAACAAAAAAAAGATTCTGTTGGGAGAAAAAAATACTTTATTCAGCATAAACATGGTGTTTTATTCTGGTGTTTATCAGGAATGAGAAATAGATATTATTTAGAGAAGCATTTTCTAAAAAGAGCCATTCCTTCTAAGATCAGTTTCACGGAGTGACCAATCTTGGGACCAATAGAATTTTAGTAAAGGGGGGGGGATACATTTAGGAAAAGGTTACCATACATATATCCATTTTAAGTCTGAATAGCACTTTGTCTCTTTAAAGATATTTTCTCAGCTCACTTCATTAATTCAAGCACAACAGTTAATTAGGCAATAGATTTTTATATTAGAGACTTTCATGCTGCTGCAGCATGATGCACACATATTCTGCTATCACTGGTGAATTTTAATCAGCTACAATGCAGCTGTTTTGAAACTGATGGCAAACTATAGGGATACATACTATGTGGTTTATGCAATGGTTACAGAAGCCTTACATCAAATCGCATGTTTCCTCCATATACAGACTTCCCCAATGGGAATATAATGGAAGAAAGACGTGGCCAATGGGATGGAGGATGTCAATAACTCTGTTGGGTGGTACCACATGAAGTGAACATGGAGGCAGTGTATTCTCCAGACTTGTTAAGTTAATTGTGGCAGGTGTTGTGAGAGAACATGACAACATTTGGTTAATGGACATGGACTTACAGTATATGGTACTTTTTCTCGACTTCTGATTACTCAAAGCGCTTTTACACTACAATTCCCAATCAACCATTCACTCCACATTCACACTGATGGCAGAAGCTGCTGTGTAAAGTGCTCAACAGTATTACTCCATTCAAATGCCACCGGTGTAGCCGCAAGAGAAATTCAAGGATTCAGTGTCATTCCCAGGGACACTTTAACATGTGACTCCAGGAGTTTGGGATTGAACCCCTGACATTCTGATTGAGAGAGGGCCGACTCTACCACTGAGCCCACAGCCGCCTCCATTTTAAGAAAAGTAATTAAATCTGAGTGTGAAGACCCAACCATAAACCAAGCCTTGTTACATCAGGCTAATGAGGGCACAAAGTATCTCATACTTTTCAAGTTCAACTTTGAAAAAGCCAGATAGTTTTTCAGTTTATTTTGTGGGAGCTGGAGAGCCAGATCACAAGCTGGCCAATCTGCTAGCTTTCGGGTTTTGTTTTTTCAAACACAGGTTTTCATCTGACCTGATTCCTGGCTTTCCTCACTAAGTAAATGTCTATAGTTTAATTTTGTTGTTTTTTGTAACAACACAATTTTGTAACTTGTTGCTTTTAAACTTTGCTGGTTTTCGAGCTGTAAAATCAAGATATAAAATAGTTATTAATTAGCTCTTGCAGTGATGATAGACATTTTATTCAGCCTCTTAAAATAATTGGGATAAATGTTCCTTTAATTTCCTGTGTTTGTGCTAAGCTAGGCTACTTACTAGCACTTAATATGCTAGCGTGATATTCCGATTAAAGCCATAAGAGAAGTGTCTTTTCTAAGCAAAACTTTCAACATGATGTAAAGGCTTATTTCCCAAAATATCCAGAGTCTTCCAGGCTTTTTGTTTCAGAATAATCAGTTTGATCTATTCCAGTGAACTTAGTCTTTTTCTCTCTGAGCTGTTGCTCTGAATTCAAACAAAGGAGGGGAAGTGATGTTCCTACCACTTACAAACAGCCCTGAGGGGCTCCTACCTTGTGAGGGGCATCGGAGGCCATGGCACCACCCTCCTCCAGGCATCTGGGCACCAGCTTGAGATATATTAACTTCCACATTAGAGCCTAATAAGGGAGAGCAGCGGCGGCTCCTGCGCCCTGCCAGTATCTTTCATGTGCCCAATTACTGACAGATCCCCAAAATCATATTCACCTTTTACCACCTTTAATTAGTTCTTTATCGCTACTGCTTTTCCTGGATGTCGACTCCAAGCCCAATATACTGCTGTCAGCACGGTGCGAGACGACGGCATTAATCAGAAGCTGATATCCCCCAAAGATGCATAAGCATTTACAATCTGTCTCACACAATGGATTCCAGGGGTTTCTGTCACTGTGGGTTATCTACACTTGGCATTGTCATACTGGGCAGAAGTGCAACCGATACTGTGTGGTTGAATGGAATAAAGAAACAGACAACAGCAGGGGAACAAGAACTGAATAGCAGAGGAGCTGAATGTCAATAAAAGTCAATGCAGGTTTTTTGGTTGAGCAAAAGATGACAGTCAGCTGCATTATGTTTGCAACTAAGACATTTAAGATCAAATTTACATAAACAAACTCCCCTTTGAATTGTTTACTGCACATCTCTGCAGAGTGTTTATTAGCGAGGATCCTGACAGCCGATACAGATTTAAAGGGCGGGGGGGGGTTCAAAACATGTGATAGGTCTGACATGTTTTTAATTCCGCATTAACGTCTTCCTGTTGGAGCCAAACAGGCTTGCCATTAGACGTTCATTATATTGATCGCTCAGCAGCGTCGAGTCTCGTAGGAAAATGAGGTTTCTCTCCTTTTTGTCTGTCAGCTAATTATTGAAAACAAGATTTGCTTGTGATTAAAGGAGCGGATCGTTGTCGCTGCAGACACATTGACATGCTCAAAACACCTCAGGTGAGTGGAGGGAGGTGGGTGGATATGGTCAGGGCAAGGTCTTTCCTCCTTAAGCCTATTAAAAAAACAGATGCCAGATTTTGCAAGGTTTGCCACAACAAGATGGATTAAATTGCACCATATGTCTGGATTATTTTTCTCCTGATTAAGGCACTGATTTTGTGCACACCTTTTTGTAGCAGTGTGTTTGCAGTTCTAGCTCGAGCCCACTGAGGAAAAGGTTATCGATGCTTTCTGGGCTTATTATTTACAGAGGGATTTCAGTGAGAATAGCTGAGATTTTTCTAACGCTCTCTTTGGTGTTTGCTATGGCACACGAACAAAAAATCAACTAACATAGTTTGAAAATTATCCACTGAAAACCTTAAAACTATTTTTAATAAAAAATCTGTTTCTTTTTTAAAATCTGCTTCACCTCCTTTTTGGTAACCTGCTCAAATGTTATAGCCCTCACAAGACAGTGGCCTAGTAGTGACGTTTACATATTGACAAGTGTGCTCTTTGATGCTTTTAATTGTATCAGGATATTATTATTTTTTATAAAAATCTATGTAATAAGGGAACTGCACACTAGCGTCAGAAGAAATATTTACATATTTAATCTTGAATAATCGATTACTCCTTGCAAATTTAATTTTTATTTCTCTATCTTTAAAAATTAGTTTTTATTTTTATTTTTTGTTCAACACTTCATGAGGCTCTGCTCGGAGTTTCTGTCATATCAGTGTCTCTGAGCTATTCTGGCACCACTCTGGTGTTGGTAAAGTAGCCTACTTTAAAACAAAGCTTTGATAGTTATCTTAGTGTAAAATAAATGTATAATCAGCAAATGAAGTGTCTATTTATTCAACTCAAGCACATACATGTATTATATAGAGCTCCTTACATCAGCAGGTGAGTTGTTTTCCTCTAAAATCTTTATATTAATGGCCTCACGAAGTCAAATAAAATAGAGAGCAATCTATCAGCCACTTGAACATAGCGGAGTCTTGTTTGGATATTCTTGAATTTTATCTACATACTGAGGACAAAACTCAATGAATTTCAAGAACACGTGTTCATTCTAAAATGGCTAACTTTTAAAAGTGTATCTATATAGATGGTGGTGTGGCAGGAAATGTGAATTTGTGGATTGGGTGGCCATTTGTTTTGGGCTTGAGCCTCGGCCCCCCAAAATCTCTGTGCACGTCCCTGTTGGGCAAACATTGTTGACTTCTACTTTGATTTCTTTAGAAAAAGATAAAAAATATATATAATTTGACACATAGGTTCAATGTTTAGTTTACTATTACAATTCTAGGATATATAAAGTAGCCATTAACTCTCTATTGACTTGTCTGTATAGTCCTATGGCTGATTCTATATTGTGGTACTATGGCATCACTCTATGCAAACACAGGTTTCCCCTCCTTATATCAGGCCAAGCTGTGTATGATAAATCAGTAATGGAGAAATTTGATCAAAGTTCCCCATGGAGCTTGTCTTCCTCTTTGATCCTATGCCATAAACCGTCTCCTGTCCCAAGAGGAAGAAAGTAATTGCTCATTTTGTAGATACAGCACCTTGTGACCAATACACTACTTAATTATTTACATGTCTTCCTAGTGGGCCTTTGCTATGTATCGCACAGAGTTATTGAAATATGACAGGGAGTCCTCCCCCCCCTGAGATATCTTTGAAAATACTGAGAATTGATTTTCTTTTTCATTTTGCGAGACAATAAGAGCGCGTAAAGTGTGTCTGACTGGCAATGCATATTTTTGTTGCATGTTGTAAGGAGTGACAGGTTGATTCTGCTGTGATGTAGTGAAGGTAAAGTCTGTAGCCGCAGGTAGAGGAATGCCAGAATGCACAATGTGGAGCTGTGGAGTAATTGATCAGCATTGCTGTCTATTCTCGGTTTCACTGCAATATTTCTGGATCAGGTACTGTTGTAAGAACCCTTGATCAACATGTTGAATCATTACATGTAATTTTCAAGTTGAATCATACATCACATCAGGGTGGAAGGAGGAGGTAAAGCTCTTTTTTCTTCTCGAGTTTCTCTGCGCAACATTTTTAAATTTGACTTCTCGCCGTCGTCATTCCTCCCTCATTGTTATTCAAGTGCCTCCTTTTAAAAAGAAATGGTGGAAAAACATTGGCTCCCTATAAGTCAGGCTTTTGACTTTGCCACACATAACTTATTTTGGAAGCGGAAAAAATAGATTCTGGGTACAATAAAGTTGCAGACATCCTCCCTCGACCCAAAAAAGAGAAAATCAATAAAACAGATAATAAATTGTGTGGGCGTGCTTTGTCTTTTTTTTTTTTTTGCCTTTTCTCTGCTCTGGTGAGGCTCCCTCGCACAGCAGCAGCCACACTCTCAGATGGTATTGTGGGACTATGAATAATGCATTTTTCATTTACATTCAGCCTCATCCTACAGTATGTTAGGGGCATTAAGAGATGGTGGGATGTACAAACACAGAGGTTGGAGATTATTGATTCAAGAAGGGCCTGTGAGGAAAAACGCAGTGCATCTGTTGTTTCTATCAGGGCTATTTTCTTCTTTTGGCAAAGATTCAATTGGCGTGAAGGTGGGGATGATTTCAAATGTAGGCAAATGTGCGCATGCAGGCGGCTAACGAGCGAGTTACAGGGAGAGAGAGAAGGATGTGTGTGAGAGACAATCCTCTCAGTGTTTATCAAAGTGGAGTAATCAGGTCAGTTACTCATCTCTGACGTCAGCTAATCTCACACTTGTTTGTCCCTACCACGGACGGATGACACTTTATGAGCCATTCCTCACAGATAATATTTACCCATGTGCATTGTTAAATGCATTATGTCATCTGATGTAATATTGAATCACACAGGCTGCATCATAAACTTAGTTTGCACCCTGACATCAGGAGGGGTGGAATCTAAAATAAAGTAAAGGCTGTGTCGGTGAATATGATTGGACCGATAAGAAAACCGAGACTAAGCCAGATGTTGTATTCCTGGGTGTGTCTTTGGAAGTCTCGGCTTGCTTATTTCCTGGTTGCTGAGCTAAGCTGTATGAGCAAAGCATCGTGGGAACCGTCATCTAAAGTCAGTCGGTCATCCTGCAGAGAGGAGACACAAAAAACTGAGCCAGATTTTGCCCCAAAAACTGAAAAACTTTCCTCAGGAACAAAAATGTTATGCAATGAAAGCTTCATTTTCTTTCAAAATTAAGACAAGCCACCTCCCCCCCAACACCACCACCATCTTTTTTAGTGCAGTCTTGGCAGAATCTCTCTAAACTGAATTATGTAGCAATTTGCCGTGTCTTTGATGTGATAAATTTGAAGCCCTCCTGAAAAGTACACAGACTAGAGGGTCTGGGAGGAACCATATTTGCTGTTGTGTGGCTCTTTCCCCCCTCCTGAAAAAAAAAAAAACAGAAAGATGAGACTGTAGCTGTTGGGCTTTTTTTTTTTTTTTTTTTGCATAAAAGTGCTTCGTTTATAGTCCGGGGGCTTCCTGATCGGGGCCGATTATACCTCTGTGGCTATACAAAAATGATGACTATTCAGGAGTGGAGAAGGATGCTGACTGCTAGTAACCTCAGGAAAAGGACGGTGAAATGAAGGCTGGGAAGGGTGTGTGTGTGGTTGTGTATGTGATGTAAGTTTAGATTCATTATAATGAGAGGTTAAATTAAGAACATTCATCTCAGATGATGTTTCCTTCGTGAAAAATGAAATGCAGCTACGTTGTACCTCCTGTTTTTGTTTTTTTTAAAGCGTTGTGAAAAAAGGTTGGAGGTCTTTCATTTGTTTTCTCTTTCATTCGGTGTAAAAAACAACAACATAAGGTTGTGTGGATCAATAGTGCTGCTCCATTGGTGAGTTCCTTGGTATGGGTGACACAGCTCCGCAGTTATTTGGAATTGAATTAGGGGGGCTGGGGAGGGAGGCAGAGATGATGAAGAGTATCAATCATCCTGTCTCTCGTGTGAAGTTATTTGTGGGTCGACAGAATCGGCAATAATGAAAGTTCACTTGTTCACCACTGAGGGGTTTGTGGCTTCAAAATTTACGTTCCCCGGGATGCCAGACCTGGAACAAAGGAGGGCAAACGCTGAGTTTAGAAAGCAATGTCGAAACAATTCTGGTGATTCTTTACAAGCGTTTCTGTCTTTTGTCAGTGTTTGTTATGGCAGGAGCCTTAGGGGTTTTGAGGTGCAGCATTGTTCAGCTCAAATACAGATTGCAGTGTCCGTTCAGTTTTATCACCCGTATTAACAGAATCCGAGCTGCTGTTATGAGTTTTTCCTCATATCTAACTGATATCTGACACTGTACATACTCCCTTTTGTTCACAACTTGTCCATGGTGGCAGAGCAACAACATAAAAAGCCCTTCAACCTCTCCATTCTCCTCTTTCCCCCCACTCTTACAAGCCATTTCCCCCTCCTCTGCCTCTATTTTTTTACAGCTTAGTAATCATGCCATCCCTCCTCAAAAGATTTTATAACATTACTGTGAAACTGCCCTCTCTGCTGTCTCAGTATTAGAGCTCTTGGTTGCGATGGAGAATAGCGTAAGTGAGATTGATTGAACCCAGCTGGTCTGGATTCCTGCTGTGTTGGAGTCATTTATGCAGGGATTGGCTCATAACCTGTCAATCAGATGGATGGATGGACAAGGAGGAAAAGCAGAGGGTGGGACTGAGGAAGTGACACTGCTGTACCACCCTGACTGTGTGAAAGGTGCAGAGTCCTCCTGTTTAACCCATCTGCCACAACATGTATGGAGGACTAAATGTGTCCTGGGTTATTTTGGGGAACTTATGTTTGAGTTTGTCTTGATACCATAGCTGCATTAAGGCCTATAGAACACAGTTAACCCTGACATAAACATTAATTCTGAGCAGGCTGTACTGAAAGCAAACTGACATGGTTGAAAATTTGCCCATATTCCATTGTAGTGCTTGGGTTTTGTTTTTTTCAGATCTATGTATGGATATGGATTTGTGGATTTACGTAGTTACAGTTTTGCACAAATAATTTCTCCATACACATGAAATTCATCCTGTACACTTACAGTACACAGATTCTTACCTAAAATGTCATCTTATACCAAACTCTTCCAAGTATTTCTGTATCAGAACCAATCAGATGTGACGGTTTCACAACGTGATTGCACGATTCACCTTATTTGTCTGTGTGTTGTGGCTCAACCTATTCTATCATATGTGTATTAAAGAATATGTCGCTCACTCACTTCCTGTGGCTGGAATTGAAAAGTGGAACCTTATAGGGTCACATGCATTGGAGTACTTGTTGGTTTCAGAGATCAATACCACAAAACCCCAGCAAATTTGACCAAAATCGTTAGTATGTATTTTTCACAATAGTACTTTTGGAAAAAAAAAAATACACTTTTATTTTGGTGAAATTGCCTTTAATTGGGACAATATGTTAAACTTAAGTACTCATTATAGCTCTGTGTATGTGTAACAGGGCAGAAGAAAAACAGCTGTGGTAGATTGTAAGTTGATTGAAAGCATTAGCAATGTCAAATGTTGTTTGAATAAAGTTTTAATTGAAATGATTGGGGACAAGCGTCGTCCGGCGTCCATTCCTCTTTAAAATGAAAGCACTTCATGGACTTCAGTTACAGCAACAACAAAAAAAATCAGTAGAATCCAGCATTTTGTGCATGAGCATCTGTGCAGATTTACCCACAAATTAGAGTTCTTGATTTGGGCAGCACATTATTATCCCAACACATATTACTATCTGTAATTGCACGGCCACATAACTTCATTATTCCACAGATCGGAATTTCTTCACACAGGTAGCAATCTTTACATAAGAGGTTCCAGTAATGACACCATGGGTCCTCTGAACTGAGAGATTAGCATAATGATAGAATGCAGTGCATACACACAGTGCAAGCTGGATGGTAAATTCTCGCTTATAACTGACTATATTTGAATATCAAGGGAATATTGGGCGGGCGGGAGGGAGGGAGCAGAAAATGATTCGATTTTTCTGACATCTCTTTTGTTTTCCATGCATGTTTTTCCTGTGAAGCATTGCATTAACATTTCTTTACTGTTGTGGTATGGATGTGGTGCACTGGTGAATCACTTTGAATACTGATACACATGCCTACTTCAAACAGCAGCACACCTGTCTCTTCCATAAAGAAAACAGTATATCTTGCAGCTGACACAGACTTGTGAATGTGGGTGAAAATGTCTTGTCTACGCATGTTTATTTAGCAGCAAAAACATTATTTTGTAATTAGTTGTGATGACATTCAACAGGATTTCTTCTGCTCATTTGTGCTAGCTGATGAAGTAGCCCAGTTGTCAAAAGCCTGTTGCAGGATTGCTGTGGCTTTTTTGCAGCGAATAACTGGAGCTGATAAATGAGGTGTCTGACTGTCCGGGCTGGGGTGTTATCTCGGCGCTGCTATGTTCAGCCCGACTGCTGTGTAGGCGGTGAAGGCAGGTGACAAGAGGGGAGGGAGGAAAAAGGAAGGAGGAAGAAGAAGAAGACGGCGAGGGTGTGGAGGGGTGTAAGGGAGCGACACAGTGACAGACACAGAGACATGCAGAGGGTGGAGGAGACAAGAAGAGGGGGGGGGCGGGGGAAAAACAGGGGGTTGGGGTGGAAATCTATTGGTGTCTGGTCTGTCAGGCATGGGATGTATCTCATCTTTGTTTTCTCAACCCCAGAATATTGTGAGGATGATGTCGTGTGTGATGGTGCCACGCCCCTGTCAGAGGGGAGCTCAGCTGTGTTTGAAGCTAATCAGGTAAACTTTGCTCCTCACATAAGGTGAGAAGAAGTCTGTGCTGCATAGTTATAGGTGCAATTCTTAAAATAAATGTGTGTTTGTGAGTTTATGAACAAGACAACATAGATGTTGTTGCTGTTGTTTTTTAACCAAGGATTTATAACACCATGAGCCATTTACTGCCATCAAATACTTTTCATCTGCAGATTCACAGCCTCTTATCTTGTTAGTGTGAAGGTGTCAAATAGATCATAACACATAGGGAAGAAGATGTGTTACACTTTCTCAAAGTTATTGAATAAGACAGTTTGGAGAATGACATTTTCAGGATAATTGCGAGTGAGCCTCTGGGTTCAACCGTCAATTATATTTGACACCCTATAAGACATTACTTTGTTTCCCATGTATTATCTTTCAACAACAACAAATGGTCATGTTAACATTTGAATATATGCATTTTAGATGTTATTAATAACTACATTTCCAATGTGTTCTTTTTCTATGCCGATTGTTCAATTGAAATAATAACACACCACTCTAGCCAATCAGAATCAAGCAGCTGCTATGACTGACACACATCAGAAAGTTGCTGCACCACTTTTCCCCTCCAGAGGCGAATGTGACGGTCCATGGCATGGGATAGTTAGGGGACAGCAGATAGTAGAGAATGAAGGGCTTTCATATAAAAAACACACCACGGTGTTTGTCACATCTAACCCTATTATCTTCTTCCCCTTTATATTTTAGGACTGGTAAACTATCGAGGGCAGCATCTTAGCTGTGGACTCCTTGTTCCGCTTCTAATGAATGTAACGCAGCTCTGTGATGAAGGCCCTTATGCTAAAAGGTACTTGAGTGCGTCAACCCATTTGCAATTTGGTATATGAATC
Source organism: Labrus mixtus (assembly GCF_963584025.1). NCBI lineage: Eukaryota > Metazoa > Chordata > Actinopteri > Labriformes > Labridae > Labrus > Labrus mixtus. The sequence continues at coordinate 13,057,788 of NC_083630.1, forward strand.
ACTATATTATGTTACTTTACAGTATGAGAGTAAGTGCAGAGAACATTTCAGAGGCTGCTTACGCCTCATAGGATGTGGTGTTTGTTCATACTTCTACACAGAATGGGCTCCCTGAGTGTGTGCCAGATTTTGTGCCAGATATTGGAGGTTTCAATGGAGGGGAGAAAAAATGGAAAGGATGAAAGTAGTAAATGAAAGGAAGTGATGCTTGAGCTGGATGGTTGTTGCTAGGTAATAATGACACATTAAAAGTAAGAAAAGGGGAAAAAATAAGAGAAATGGCTAGTGGCAAAGAAAAAGGGGAAACTAGAAGAGAAAGAGAGTGTGAGGCTGCAGAGTCTGAAACTCTGAAACTGTACTTCTAGAAGTCAATAATCAAATGCAGGTAATTGAGAGCAGAGTAAACTAGTCAGCACTCCTCGAGAGCTTCTTTGTGTTTGAGGAGACCCACTGACCTCCTTCCTCTCTCCTTTCTTAGTGACAGTAGACTTCTGTGTGTGCGTGTGTGTGCGTTAGGGAAAGTGAGAAGGGCCCATTCAGGAGTAGCTGACATGAGTGGAGAGGCCGATGAGGAGGGGGTTTGATTCCGCCTTAAAAAATGAGCTCAATAAGTGAGTGTGTGTAGCCTATTTCAGGCAGGACTGTTTTGCTGTCTGTGTTTAAGTTATGGAAGCGGAGTGGTTTTGCAAAGTCGTTCTGCCACTACTACGACGACATTTGAGGTACTAACAAAGACATAGCATCATCTGTCTGAAGAGTAGAGCCGACAGGACAGAACAGGGCCATGTTTGTCTGAACCTAAACAACAACATACTGACGTGTTAATTCACAAACTAGAACACCAGTTTTTAAAGCACATTTGGAATAAGGTGATAATAAAAATGTTATTTTGTCAGGAAATTGTTGATTTAACAGATTATTTTTTGCTAATTTGCACTTATATTAACTCACTTCCACAATTTTATGTGTTTGTGTGGTTGGTGTTTACGGATGCTATTCCCAGTGTTTGTGTGTATTTGCTTGGACTCAAGGCTTCTTAAGTACACAATGTATCTTCAAGGATGACAGTAGGCCTATATAGACATATAACATGTGTCATCCAGTAATGGTCATGGTCCCAGACAATAAAGAAGAGGAGAAAAACACAAATGTACAAATAAGTAAAGGATAGTAGCATCTTGTTTAAAGTAACCTGATGATAGACGTTTTTTATTTCAAAACTAAGTAAGATAAGTGAACTCTCAGTTGTTTTCATTTTGCACACTCATGTTGTGTGTGTACATCAGTATGTCTACATACCATTTGTATAATGTATCAGAGAAACATCAATGTGGAGAAGTGGAAAATCCATTCTCTGATATGTTACGCCTTTCTCCATGCCCTCCTCCACTAGGAAAACATCCAGGCGGTATTTTCTGTAATGTAAATGACATCTGTCTGCTTCCTGTCTTCGTAAACAGAAATGAAATGCTCAGGGTCAGGGCCAAATCTTTTCTACCCGTAATAATATGAGACAGCAAAAGGTAGGCCTGGCACGATGCCTCATATCTGCAAAGGCTCATTCAAACAACAACAACAAAAATGGCAAAAAAAAAAAAAAAAAAAAGAGCTCCTTTGCCTTTTCCTTGCAACCCACTCAAAGAGATCTCATAAGAGCTGCACAAATGTTTGCATGTAGACTAAGTGTGTCGCCAGTTTGCTGTCCTCTGCAGATGATCACAGCAGAGCGAGCCAAGGCCGCTTCACCACGATCGCCACAATCAAACAGTGGCAAATGGTAGAGCCAGAGGAGGGAGGGAGAAGCTAATTGAAAGCCAAACACTCCACGGCCCACTGGGATCGTCTTCTTTTTTTTTTTTTTTCATACACAGAACGTGCCGAGTGCTCCGTATTTAATGGGAGGAATATCAGATCCTACAAATGACATGGAGTCTCTTCCAATGGCGCTGGAGCCTCCTTGTGCAGCGCGGCGCATGGCGCTGAATGCAGGAGGAACAGCTTGGCGGGTTCCCCGAGGAACAGACCTGCCGACGATCTGCAGCTGTGCTGAGAATTGTCATTTTTAAATATTCACATATTTAATCAGCTGAAAGGGCTCTCACAACACACAGATACGCACTTTTGCACAGACACACACACACACACACACACACACACACACACACACACACACACACACACACACACACACACACACACACACACACACTGGTTAGCTGCCTCGTGCAGCAGGGTTTGCTTGCAAAGAAAATGTTCATACTGTGATCATAGTTTATGATAGACTGTGATTTATGAGACTTTATTATTAACTTTTAGAATTGTGTTAACTCTGTTGGAGAAAAAAAGCTAAACCCTGAGTATTTTGGCAGAATTCAAATGATCGTATTTCTATTTTCTTCTGTAACAGACTCATTTATTGGAAGGCATTAGGAGATTTCCTACCTTTCTCCCCTCTGTGTTTGTCGTATTTTTTTTTCAATTGTAAGTTGAGTACAATGTCAAAGAGAACCAATGTTGAAATCTCAAGGCACAAAACCTTCAAATGAGGTTAAAATTACTGGAAAATGAAGGCTGACTTAGAGAGCACATCTCGCCTTGAGCAACACAAACTATTTACTGAACTGAAAGGTTACCAAACATGACAGTATGAACTAGTAATTAACGCGTAGCCGAACTCTGTCGTTGTTTTAAGGCAGGTACTAAACGGAGGTGATTGCTTGACTTAAAGTGTTAGATTATAAATGAGTTCTGTGTGACACCCAGGAGAATAAACATGCACACTAACCGTGTGAAAGTGCCAAATGTTTCTGATACCGCAGTGAGAGCCTGAGGCAGCATCAATTAGCTGTGTGCATTGCTTTGACCTGTCACTTGGATATCTGAGCAACCTTTTATCATTGTGCACAGTGTGGAGTATGAGAGGCATCATCTTTAATCATGTGTTGTTGTTTTTTTTGTCTTTTTTTTTTTTTTTTGGTGGGGTAAAAATATGTCCCTGCGCCATGCAGAGTCCCCAGACAGCCATGTTGTTTACTGCCGATTAACAAAGCAAAAGGGAAGTCAAGACTGTGACACCAGGTAATGTGAATGAGGTGCCACAATACCACAGCAGGAGCACAGGAAGAATTCCAAAGCAGCAAGTCTGAGAGAGAGAGAGAGAGAGAGAGAGAGAGCAGGGCTAGGAGCAGGGGAGGAAGACAAAGAGAAAGAAACACTGAGAAAGGGGGCAGAGAAAGCGAGAGCTGAATAGACAGTGATGCGCCTCACTAACAATCTTGCAAAATCCTTTCTGAGAGAATACAAAAAGAGTGTTTGGGATGTCAAAGATTTTTCAATACTGTACCAAATTAGGAGATAAAAAGAGACTATAGTTGGTCGTTTCACAGATATGTTACAATCAAGATCAGATGATTTTTAATTCATAATAGTTGCAATTACTGAAAAGTGAACACAGACACATTTTAAGTCAAGTGTCAAGAAATGGCAAATGGGTCAAGTTCCAATGGAGCTCACTTAAAGTAATGAAGGCTTGAAAGTAGTTTTGCTTTCAAAACTAATTAAACCCTCTTGAAACCCTAGCGATTCTTCTTCTTCTTTTTATTGTTCCTCCTCTTTGCGGCCAAAAACTTTCCACGGTCATCAGGTCTCGCGAAAAATAGATAAGATATTTTGGTGGTTTCGTAAAAAAACAATCCACAAAATGGCTCAGTGGTGCCCCCTTGAAATTTTAAAAATGGCCTCCCCATAAAGGCTTTGGTCACGTACACTCACGAAAATTGGTACGCATATTAAGCTTGTCGGGACGGACTAAAAATCCTCTTGCAGCGTTTCAAAAAACCCGACAGGAAGTCCACAAATTAACGTTGAATTTCACAATGACGGCCCAAAATCGCTCAAAATCACAGATTTCAGCCTTCCTATTTGAACGCACTTGTCCGAGGGCGCTCATCCGATCGGCGCAAACTCAGTGTCAGTGCGTTCTAGACAGGCTCAACATATCACGTTGTGCGTTGCACGTTATTTCGTCAAAGGGCCTGGCCGTGGTGTGCGTTTTAAGTTTTTGGAGCGTTTTGGCAACTTGCCAAAAAAGTAAATGTTTATATCTTACCTATGCAGTGTTCAATCATATTAAAATTTCTCATGCATGATACGGGACCCGATCTGAACACATCCATGATCAACATTTGTTGTTTTGTCATAGCGCTACCTGTTGACAACAGGAAGTTACTGCTTCTCAATTAGCATTAGCCATTGCTACACGGTAGCTCATTTTCCCCTCAAAATTGGTGTGGACCATGCTAACACCTTGGCCATACAACACTTTCAAGCTCAACGCTGTCGCCATACGGTCGCGTCGCTCGCCATCAAACAGGAAGTAGTTTTTTCACGGGCTTAACATAGTCGTACTGTCCCGAAACTTCATACATATGATCCTGGTAGTAAAGTCAAACATCTTATACCGTTTAAGTGAGTGGGCGTGGCTTAATAGCTCAGTGGCGCCCCCTACAATATTTCAAACATTCAGCCCCCGCAGCACGTTGAACCTACAATTCTGAATTTTACGATGCATTTCCAACATGACAAAACCTACAAAAAAGCCTCTTCAACCCACGCCCAAAACTCAACAGGAAGTCCACAAATCACATCGCCATCAAACAGGAAGTGGCTGTAACTCTTATATACTTTGTCTGATCTTCTTGAAATTACATAGGTATGATCAGGGTTGGCCTCTGAACACAGTGACATAATAATAGTCAATTTTAACCATAGCGCCCCCTACTGCAAGGACTAAGCACTACATCATATATACTTTGTCGGATCTGCTTAAAATTTCCCAGGTATGATCAGGGTTGGCCTCTGAACACATTGACATAACAATCATTTACTTTAACCATAGCGCCCCCTACTGCAAGGAGTAAGTACTACATATTGTATACTTTGTCTGATCTTTTTGAAATGTCTCAGGCATGTTCAGGGTTGGCCTCTGGACACAATGACAAAACAATAATAAAGTTTAACCATAGTGCCCCCTACTGCAAATAATAAGTACTACCTCCCATATATAATGTCAGATTTTCAACAAATTTCACATGAACAATGTAAGTACTGGCCTGATCACATCTAACCTAATACAATTATTCCATTAACATAGCACCCCCACTGGAAAGAGGCGGTACTGCATCTCAGATACTTTGTCTGATCTGATTGAAATTTCACATGTATAATCAGGGTTGGCCTCTGAACACATTGACATAACAATAGTCAACTTCAACAATAGCGCCCCCTACTGCAAAGAGTAAGTACTACATCCTATATAAAATGCTTAATTTCCTCCAAATGTCATAGCTATCATGACAGTGCCAGCCTGAACTGCTCTAAGTCAAAATTTGATGTGATCTTCATTATGTTGCCTATTTTAACATGCCAGTACTACAACTTTTACACAAATCGAACTGCACGGCCTGCTGCTTTGCCACGTTCCGCTGCTGCTGCACTCCCGTGGTCGCGACACATCCCGACATGCACAGGGGTGCGAGGGCCCTTCATCACCGCTTGCGGTTTTAATTTACATTTGTAGTTTTCACTGTTGTTCACACTTGCACAAAACTCCTGAAAAACTCCTGACGATTTCAGGGTGAGCAGCACATGTGAACGCAAACAGCCAAACCTTTCAATCTGACTTCTTACAGAGTTTCCTCCTTCCAGCCCTGTAGTCATTTTCAAGTCCAAGCAAGCTTCTGTGAGAACATGGCAGGATCTAATCAGGAGAATTCAGCTCAAGTAAGTGGAAGGGGGTGGTGATATTTATTCCCTGTGATCGGTACATGACCATAGACTGTATGCATGTGACCGGTACAATCTCTGTGCACATAATTAAGTGGCTGCATTATGTTTTCTGTTTGCCAGTATGGTCTTCTCCATTCTTTGGTTGAAATCATGATTCTGTCTAACAACACCAAGCATTGGTATAAAGGCAAACATTGTCATTATAGAGTCGTATAGCGGAATCTGTTGCTAATTGGCCACTTCCTCGTTGTTCTTTTTAGGCTATCTCATGCCCCATTAGACCCCCCACACCCCCTCCAGTCCAACAGGTATACTCTCCCTCTGTGAGGTGCATGTGTGAACAACCAGATCAGGTGGATTTCAGGGGCAGTCCTGCTGAAATACTCTAGGAATTTTCAGGAGTGCATGTGAAAACGGCTTATTTAACTTATTTATGTAGTCAGAAATAACCATCATGACCACAGTGCAAGCATTGCTCAAATTATTTCACTCATCTTGAGCTAAGGTTTTCTATAACCCAGCCTCTAGTCAGATGAGAGGAAAATCTTACATATTACGGGGGGAAACTAACACAGCTTGTCATTTCTTAATATTTGCCACCCACTAAGGTGTAAGCATGGTCTGTGCCACATGTAAATAAACAGCACAGCTTGACCAGGCAAGTCCTTTCCTTGACCCCAAAAAGCATGTGTTTGACTCTACAAACATTCTGCAAGAAACTAATGAGAAGTGACATGACAACTAGTAGAAGCAAGATGACACATCTACCCAACATTACTGTGGGCAACATCACTTTTACATTTTCCTAATATCCTAAAAATACACTTTAAACAGGATGGGGAGTCTGCCAAAGGATCAAACAGGCACAAGTGGTGCACCAGCTGGTACCGTGGAGAATACCTTGGATTCCTGCAGCACAGAGACTGATGTAGCTCTTGCACAGGTCAAAGGATTAGCGGGTTTGTTAGTGACAAAGATGAGTAACAGGAAGGAAGAGGGAGGTACAAAGTGGTTGCTTTTGTTTGAGGTGCTTTTAGCTGCTTTCCTACTGTATTGTACATAACAGCTTTTTGGAAACAACTTATATAACACATTAAATCTTTAGCTTTAAAAAAATGTCCATGATAACTGCTTTTGTGTATTGATATTAAGGAAAATTAAGAAAATACAAATGAACCAGAAGTAAACAAGAAATATATGTCCACTAAAAAAAATGTCACAACACATTTTTTTAAGGCGTACGTGCCTGAAAGACCTCTCTCCCGAATAAGCATATTGAGCTTACTGAACAGCATGACATGCTACATGTTACATCATCTACTAAATTCAGGTTGTATTTAGGCCTACTGTCCCTGGGGATTCCAAAATCAGCTATTTTGCATCTCTTTTTTTCCCCTGGTTGCTATTACCACACCTGAACACATAAAAGCACAGCTCAGTATATCACTGCTCTTCGGAAACTTTTTTTGCCCTTTAATAGTTAGGACGGCGTGAGACAGGAAACAGGAGGAAAGAGTGAGGGATGAAGCAGCAAAGGAGTACAGCCTCCGTACATAGGGATGGCAACATAACCGCTAGGCTATCCGATGACCCTCCTTGGAAACTTATAGCCTATACTGGCAAAAAGACAGGCACCTGGCATCACAACTTATCCCGTGGTTTAACACTGAATGTACTATATGCATACATTTTGAAATTGTAAATTAACACTGTTCCCCTTTTACTTTTAAACTCTGACGTTCTTATCTTCACTATGTTTAAATTGCTGTGTTTTGTTACTAAAAAAAGAAGTAGGTACGTCAGAGCTACTGTAGCACTTGATCACCTGAAAGTCAAACAGCTAGCATCAAAACCTGAATTTCTCAGAAATGGCTTCATCTTAACACCCTTGTGTTATTAAGCAATAGCAGTAACTTATAGTTAAAAAAAATATTATTACTCATAAGCATGTATTATTCCTTACAAGCATTTGTATGAGCTGATTTATCCACATTAGCAAGCTAGCTGTTTATCACCATAGCTATTGTTAGATGTGCTTTTCTGAAACTGAACAACAATCGTTTAAAATAGCCGTTAGCTTTGTTTGCATTTAAGCGTATCTCATGAAACTACAAAGTCCAATTTTAAGCAACTTTTTTTTTTTTTTTTACCTTTTAGCTTAAGGGTTCACTCACACTAGGCAAAGTTGTCCCATATTGTGCTTATGCATGATTGTCCCCCGTCTCCATTCCCCCGCTGGCCTGAACTCACACTGCTCCAGGACTAAACGGGCCTGAGCACGGTTACCTCTTGTAAGTAACGTCGTAATACAACACATGCATGGCTTTCCGTAATAATGAAGCGGGATGCAAGCCGTAACACTCTTGTGTACCTGTGCTTGTGCTCGTTAATGAACTGTCCCATGCCAGAGCACACCTCTTCCAAGCGTGCCAGGGCAGAGGAAGTGTACTGTATTTGAGCACGGATTGGAGCACTCACAATATTTAAATGAACTGGACTTTGGGGTAGAGTGCTCAGGATTGCCTAGTGTGAGTGCGCCCTAAGTCACAAAGCTATGAGGAAACATTGTAAAGAAATGGCAACTGATTGGTCCTCCTGGATTTCTTAACCATTGATTGGCTTAGGGTGTGAAAGACTTTTGGACCCAAAAAAAGTCCCTTTAAAAATATCACGTTCCATATATTCAAGTAAGCTCTGTTGTGCAGTCATTCAAACAATCCCCAATACATTTTGTGTCAGTACAGTAGCAGAATGACACAGCAAAAAGATAAATGTCCTTAGGCTTGACATCCAAGGTTCATGCTCCACTCTAGCCCAAGTGCTGCTGAAGTGTCCCTGAGCAAGACTTTGAATGGCTGCTAGCACCATGAGCCCGGCTGTGTTCCTGACCCTGCATTCTGCCCTGCTGTAAGCCAGTGGGAAACTGAACAGCAAAGTTCCCTACGGGAGATATAAAGGAGACCAAGGATGTTTGTAGCGCTGTCAGTTTGACCAGGGAAGGAAAGAGTGGTGTGATCAATATTTTACACGCCTGCCTTTCTTCTGAACCTCGCAGGCAAAGTTCTATGTCTCTGACTGTCACAAAGAGACAAAAAAGTACAGAGAAACAACATGAACAAGAACACAATTCAATGTAAGAAACACAAACTTCTGGGGAATGAAATATAATGTTAATCAGAATAGACTTAATGAGTCAACTTCCTCACTTATCCGATTTGTGTCTCTGAGTACAATTGTCCACTAGCTGTACAAGAAAACTGTCCAAGAGCCTCTACACATCGGCCGTAATGCAAAACTGTAAACCTGCAATGATTAATAGGTCACCAGGGGGCAGCGGAAACATCGTAACCATCGTAACATTGAATAGTATGCACCTTTACATTGAAGTGTAACTATTACTTGTTACAGTCTGCAAAAGTGACTTTTTTTTTTTCATTTTGATCAGAGTGTGATTTGTTGATTACTCTCAGGATGTTAAGAGACTCAAAATAAATACGGCAAAAAGTGCATTTAAAATGTTCTAAAGCTTAAAGTTGATATCTGGGGACCTTCTTAGAAAGTTAATTATTGGAAACTTCCAGCTGAAAGCAACATTTACAATTATTTGGAGGTGTCTTTCTATAGCCCCTGCCATTATGTTCTTCTTTGTTTCCCCAGCTCACAATGTCAACTTTCTCTGTCTGCTTCATATATAGAGTCAAGGTGACGGTTTTGCTAAAATAAGCTGCCTGCTGTGCTGATAAAAGTGAACTGAAACAGTGAACTTGTGGACTTGTTGACCATAACACTTCAATACTTAGTGGTAATAATGGGGACTACATTCAGTAGGTGTGTGAATATGTGTGTGTGTGTTTTTCCTTTTCACTTCAGCAACGCCCTAAACGCACTTATAGTCGTTTAATCCAATCTTAGTACATCTTTCCTGACTACGGCTGCTGTTATAAACTTAACAGTAACTGGTAGTAAGGATAGCTCGAGTCTGTGCACTAAACAGGTAGGATCCTGCAGGGGAAGGTGTTTCGGGGGGGGGAAGGGGCGGAGGCTGATGATGGTGGATGAAAAGAGATCAGGCCAGACAAGACTGGATAGATTCTCCTCCCTGTCTGTCGGAGCTATGGGGAAGACAGATTGAGGAGGGGAGGAAGTAGGAAATTGGGAATGAAAGGAAGACGGAGTACTGTTTTTGTTTAGTTTTTCTTAAACTCAAGCTTTTTTTCTCTCACTAGTTAATCAATTTGGCTTTTTTTGTTTGTTTTGGTTTTGCAAATTCTACCGGAATTCACGTAATATGGGTGTTTACCTCAGCAGTCACAGTCACTGTCATCCACGTAGCAGCTTCATCGGAGCATCTGGATTTCTTTCTAAGATTAGACTTAAGGCCTTTTGAAGTTATTCACCGATCCTTATTGGTGCTGTATTGTGTCAGGGGGAACCTTGTTCATATAAAACCTCCTCTCTTTGCTGTATTGAGTGGGATGGTATTTTTTCCCCCCATGCCCTGTAACTACAGCCTTTCAGGACTGTACATGCACTTGAAGTGTACAGGTGAATACTAGGTTATGTTAGCCGCTTCTTTACAGAGGAAGTCTCTGTAGCTGCTGCAAAACGAACAATGAAAAGGCTCTTTCATTCCCTTGTAGGAGTGGCAGGCAATAGCTTTGCAAATCCATACTCATGGAGTACTTTTGTGCTTTTTGAAGGATCATTTTGAATAATAAGTAGAAAAGTGCCCTTTTATGGCTTTCATTCAAAGTATCCGTTCTCTAAAGTGATGAAGGAACGGTAACTTAAATGCTTATGAAGGTGAAACCCCTCTCTTTTTTTTGCATGATGTGGAAAAGCTGTACATAAACATTCCCCTGTATGAGTCACAAGTGCAGTCAACTCAATGTAGTGATAAGTCAACCAGGTTAAAAACACTTAAACATGTGTGGAATAACAATCTCTCACTGCAGGACGATTCAAGGCTTAACCAGCTAAATTAAGCAGCTTGTCCTCCGTTTGCTCTATTTGGATAGATCTCACAAGAGATAGCTATCAGCTCACTGATGTAGGTAGGGTTTATTTATTTATTTTTCACCTTTTATTTATTTATATGTAGTTTTAAATACCACCCACGTCTGCTCCACATTCCTCTTGTCTGCTCACTCGTTAAGATCTAGGCGCTGCAGCACCAGAGCTGACAGTCTTTTTACCTTTGTGATTCAAAGATCCAAAAGCCTTATATACTGCATATTTACTCCTTGCAAATGTGAGTTTACAGACATTTTAGCCCTGACAGATGCTTCATATTTAGAAAAAAGTGTTCATCTGAAGGTGGAAAATGATTTCTTTACTTCTGGAATAAACAAAAAACACCTGCAATGACGATGCAACGCAGGTTGTTATAAACTAACTAGCTCCAGGTCAGGATTTCCAAACTCTTTTTTTTTTTTGGTTTGGCTTTAATAAAGCAGATTTTAGATTTTAAATAATGACTTTTGGCAATTCAAGAAACTGTCAAAGGCTTTGAGATTTAGTTAGAAGTTTAAAGACATAATTCAGACTCAATAACACTTTCACAGCGTTTGGATCTGAGGAGAAAGTGTTCCTCTTAAAGGCCCTGAAAGCACTCTGCTGAGCTGCAGAGAAAACCATGAATATCCATGAAAGATAATCATACCAGTAAGTCAAATGTGTTACGGGCAGTCTGAGTTGATTCTTCTAGAAAATATGGATTATTACAGACTTTCTATTTCCTTTTTTGTTTTTAAAATATGCTTTAGATGCTGAACCACAGAAACCTCTGTGGAGGCTATAGAGGAGAAGAGTCTGCACTGCTGCAGCTTCCAAATAGAGTTTACCTCTGTATCATATTTAAAACTTTAGGAAAAAAGACAAGAGAGAAGCTGTTATTTTAAATTAGACCTGACTAAAGAAAAAAATAGAAGCATGTACCACTAGTCTTTATCTCAGACACATATGTGATACTGTGTCAGTAAAGTGTCATATACATAAAGAAAGATATACTCTCTGTATTTGATTCTCCTCAACAGAGGAAAATTATTTTTAGAACAGAATCAGAGCAGGATGAGTTGCTGAACAAGGACATCTATGGGTCACATTGGATAATGCACTAATCATGATGGTGCCATTGTGCGCTATAAGAATTACAGCTGCAATAACAAATGCAATTTTACGAAGACTATTCTGCAAACATATATTGGTTTTTTTTACACAAAATCAATTATTCACAAAGTATTTTAATACATATTAATCCCATCAACAACTGGAAATTCTCAGATAAATTAAATGCATACAGATCAAATGGCAGCTGTCATAGTTGAAGCTCAGTGATTGGTATTGCAGTTTGACATTACAAGCATATAGGTCAGGTCCCGCTGTCCCTTTCCCTCACGCCCTGGTAGCTCACATCTCGTTTGATAGACATGATTCACATCCTCCAGTATAATCTTGCACAGAGCACAGGAAGCAGACAGAGTGAACATTAACCTTACTTAAGCTGCTGTTTTTCCTCCAGGGGATTTGGAAGGATTTTATTACTTAAAATTGAATGGCACACTTCAGTAGGAGGAGCAGACACGCACGGGCTAAAGCTACTTAGTCAAGCTGACACGTTTTGATGTCTTTCATGTGGTTAAGACGCTTAAGAAGCCAAATGGTTACAATTGTGCTTTCTCTTTGTGTCTTTTTGTTGTTGTTGTTTGTTTTGCTTCTTTTTTTTTCTACAAAGACATTACATCACATGCCACAAAGACCACTTTATGTCTCCTAAGGCTCTTAAGACTCCGAGACACTCCTTTCAGGAAAGCTCTTTTTTTTCCCCCTTCATCATGCTCAATCAGTGCAACGTTTAGTGTCTTTTGATTCTGATTCAAGAGGCTGCCCTGACCTTTGAGACCTGAGCAAAGAGAGATGAAGTGCTTCTGAAGATAACAATACTAAGTGTTAAATAAAAGCTCCAGCTATTTGCTATTGACAAGTGTCCTTTATGTGTATTTTAATTAGGTGTATCTGCACCTACGTTTGTGCTGAGTCATGAATCCCAAAAAACAAAGAGAGATTACTTTTTTCTTTTTTGCACATTAGTGTTCACACAATCAAATAAGAATTCTGCCAGCTTGCAAATCGGGAAGTGTTCCCTGACTCAAAGCATTTTCTCTTCATTTGTACGCCGACGTTAAACAAACCTAGTCTACGGAGCACTTGACAGTTTTTGAGATGAATAAATAAAAAGGAACACGTTCTCTTATCCCTGCAGATGTGTCTAATGACAGCTGTGGATATTTGACCGTCCTCCTCAAACAGAATTATCTCAGTTCGGCTCGTGCCCGCTCCCAGCCTTCATTACTATTGCATGGCCTGTGGCCACTTTGACTCATTAAGACTGCATTACATTATTTACAAACTGGAAACTATTCAAGGAGCACTGTATTACAGGACTGGGAGTCACCCATTAAACCCCTAATTATGAATTATGAATAACTTTTCCATTTGTTATGTCATGTTACATTTTGCACCTTTATACGGTGAGGTGTATTTAAAGGACTTTCCTTTCTCTCAGGCGGCTGCTTGGTTGTTTGTTTGTTTTTTTTGGGTAGAAAAGAAAAGGACAGATTCAGGACAAGAATTATTTGTTTGACTTGTCAGACATTGGGCAAAGAAATACTTACACAGCCTAATGGGATTGAAGGATTTCAAGCAGAGTCTACATGGCTGCGGGGAGATCAGAGAAGCAGGGACGGACCGACAGAGGGATGGACTCAATAAATGGCTGCACGGAGACAACGTCAGGAAGATTAGTTGATGTAACATGTGAGGAGATTGAGATAACCCAGCTAAAAGAAAGCCTGAGTCATGGTTAGCATGCAGATAATAAATGGGTTTCCCTTCACAATATGATAGTGCACAAAAGAGCAAAGTCAAAAATGTTCTCTGATACCTTCTTTTCTTGCAACGTACTGGTATCAGGAATCACAGTTCTGTTCAATAACCAAACATAACAGGAAATCCGCTGGTGAAGAGACAAAGTGTATCTACAAGTTGTAAGCACTGGCCAACATTGCTCACAATTCCTTCAGTTTGGATCTGATTTTAAGAGACTTCCCTCCAGGCCCCACTTTCAAGCCAGCTCCCCGTGTGTGCTGGTTTAGATTTACATCAATGTTAGAGATAGAAGCTGCTCCTCTGATCTTCACCATCAGAGGGAAGAAAACTGTGTACACTGACGATAAACACAATATTTTTTAAGTGCTAGTGCAGCTAAAACATAGCAAATATTTATACAAAAACTCTCATTACCTCTTTGTGTATCAAGTGGCTTTGTTTGCATTATATCTTAATATTCATGAGGACAAGTCTTCAGCCGTGCTTACAAGGATCAACCTTATATTCCCAAGGGACCATGAATGTGCCAACAAAAATGCACCAAAACCCATTTTATAGTCAACCAAGATCTTCAAATGTAGAACAAAAATGTCAAGCCTCATGGCGGAAATAAAGACCCTCACCAAAGTTGTTAAGGTTCACCAATTTCAGTAACCAATTCTTTGTCAAGACATACAGAAGATTCAGTTTCACTGAATAACATCAAACTTTTACCCACTGGAAGAAAAGTAGGATGCCAAAAAAAGGATCAAGATTACCCAAAATTGATATTATTCTTTCACCAGAGAAATTAAAAATCAGCAGAAAACATCATGGTAATTGATCCAGTTATTTTGACAGCACATCACTCTGAACCACAAATCTGGGGGCGGCAAGGGGACTTGGGTTGGGAAACGGAGAGTTGCCGGTTCATGTCCCGGTGCGGACCAAAATATGGAAACTGGTCTGCTAGCTGGAGAGGTGCCAGGGCACTCCCAGAGTACTGTCAAAGTGCCCTTGAGCAAGGCACTTAAACCCCAACAGCTCTGGTGCGCTCCCTGCGTAGCTGTGTGTAGCAGCCCCACTCTAACATCTCTCCACTCCACAGGTCCTGTTTGTGCATGTGTGTGTATTTCAGGCCCATGTGTGTGAGAAGCATGTCTCACAATAGTGTAAACCAGAATTTCCCTAAGGGATTAATAAAGTATGTAAAAAAAAAAATGAAAATAACAAAATGTCAAACTTGTAGCATTGAGGAGCAATCTCACAGTTGGATTATCCCTTGGAGAACACTCAGTGGTAGAGCCTTTGGTCAACTGAAAAGATAGACATAATCATCCCTGCTAGCACAGCCAGAAGTTTGCTTGTTAGAAAATATGCACCATGTAATATTCTACTATCATCTCAAACTTCATTTATTTATTTAAAAAATATAGTGAGTACACATTAAATAGCATCAATATAAATATTCCAGATTGTAGCCATAGGTTAGTTTCCATCTGTATTGCCTTGGCTGGTTGGTGGTATACACAAACTTAACAAATTTAAACCACAATCACAAGAAAATGCCAAACAACGAGTAACATTATGGCCAATGTAACATCATTATAACAATGGTCATCGGCTTTTTGGCACAAAAAAAAAGAACAAAAGACAAAAAAAGAACAATTGTAGAACTTTGGAGGATGACCGAGCTGCAGCAACAAAACTCCTGATTCAATCCTTAACGATTTCTAGAGATATTCCTTTTAAATGTTCATCAATATTACTATGCATTTCAGAGATAT
Organism: Labrus mixtus; assembly: GCF_963584025.1. Lineage (NCBI taxonomy): Eukaryota > Metazoa > Chordata > Actinopteri > Labriformes > Labridae > Labrus > Labrus mixtus. The sequence continues at coordinate 13,073,228 of NC_083630.1, forward strand.
TCAAATTTAAATGTAAACAAGCTTGTATAATATTCCCACCTTTAGTAAGTGTAGATGAGACACAAGACAGTGGCAGATTACACCATTTAGGCAGAAAAATCTATAGTCCGACAAAAAATATAAAAACATTTAGGCAATAATAAGAAGCAGACAACTGGAAATATGTTTTGAATATAAAAAAGCAATCATGAATTAAGTTGCTAAGCTCTTAAACAAAGCTGCTTTTGCATTTTTTTGATGAATATCAGCCAGTGATGTAAAGCAGCACAATTAGCACACATCTCAGTGATTTGACTGAATGCAGCCGTCCTGAGGCTGTGACTAAAGAGGCAAAATCCATGAGCCTATCTGTCACAGAGTAAAAATGATGGATAACCATCCAAATTGAGAAAATATCATATCCAGGAGGAGAAATTACAGCTCCAGCTTAATTGTTTGGCAATGTTATTATATAAAGAATGGAAAGGCAGCATTCGCAAAGACAATTAGGATACCTCTCTTGCAGCTACAATGAGCTGAGGAACAATTAAAAAGTCACAAAGCACATCACCATGCTTCCTGTGAGGCAGACAGGTGTTTTGTACAAGAGGTGTGAGACTCAGCTCATTGCACCAGAGGCTCAAAACACCCAGAGCTTTTGTGGCCAAAACATTCACCCACCGTAAGAAAAAAAAAAAAAAGGAGAAAATAATAGAAGGATAAGGCTGTAGAAGAGGGGGGGGCTGCCGAGTAAGGCCCACTCAGAGGTGGGGGAAGCTGTTAATTACAATGCAACATCTTGGATGAGAGAGCACATGTGGGACAATGGAAGTTCAAAGAGTCGTGAGTGTGACTGTGGTTCAATCAAAGTACAAAATGAAAACAGTTTGGCCCTTGACCAAAAACAGATTGAAGCCAGGTATGTCATTAATTACGCATTGTTCTTTTCCTTCCATGCTGCATGTTTTGTTGTATTCATGTTACTAACTTTGTGTCTTCCCCAGGGGTTTTTTTATGCTCTCTTGTTCTGCGATAGCTGTCACTAAGAGCCTGCTTCTGTGCATGAGGTGACTCCTCCAGGGAGAATTTGTATTATGTCATACTTTCTGTAGTTTCCTTTTTAGTTGGATTATTTTTGCTAGTGTTTGTCTGTCTCTAACCATTTATCTTTTTCTTGCTCTCCCTCTGACTTTCTCCGTCAACCCAACCATGGTAGATGGATGTCTACCAATCAGCCTGGTTCTGCTTGAGGTTTCTGCCTGTTCAAAGGAAGTTTTTCATTGCCACTGTTGCCAAGTGTCTGCTCATGGTGAGTTCAATGTGTGTCTCTGTGAATAATACAATGTGAACAATGACTAGGTTTACACTATTTTTGTTAAGTGCCATGGGAAACCTTGTGTTGGGATTTTGTTAAAAAAGGGTTTGATTGATTGGTTGGATAATATGAATGGAAAATGTCTAATTTGCATCTGTCTAAAAAATAATCAAGGATTCTAAAATGTCAGCTTTTGTGTCTTTTATTTGTGTCTTTTTGTCTCAATACAATGAGAGGATATTTGAGAGCATCAAGCAGCAGGGGGGCGTTCCCTATTGCGAAGGTGTGGTCCGCACCGTTCTATTGGCTGTGCATTGGCAGATCTACAGGGGGAACTCCATTCCTTGCAAAACGACAAACCACCACCTGTTCTCATTTCATCTCTCCCTGTCCTCGCTGTGCCTCTTGGACCACCGTTGAAGGGCAGACTCCCAGGTACTCCGTGAGGAATGGAGGCAAGTTTCCCATTCAAAACATTCCCCATCCATTTCCTGATGGCCGCCACCTGTTCACCCTCCTCCCCCCCCCCTCTCTGAACCACCTTCACACCGCAGCCACTCACACCTCGCTCCCTCGTGAGGAATGGGCAGATTGTTGGGGGATGTGAGTGGATTGTCACTGTCACAGGGGGCAAAGGAGGAAAGGAGGTGGGAACTCTTTGTTACTAGGTGGCGCCTGAGCTCCAGATGCCATTCTTTTAAATGACATAATTATGACTGTCTTACGACTCCCCTCGGCCTTCAGTCTGCACATGCACACATGCATATAAACACATTATTCCTGTTATTCAATGACTGTGTGCCTATACTTGTTGCAATTATAGGTGCAAAGGTTATAGGCATAAGGTAGCTAATTTAGGCTTTCTCCTGCTTCTAAAAAATATAAACAATAACAGCATTTTTAGTTCAAAAGAATTGCATGGAAATCATATCAAATTTGAAGAATGTGACCCTCACAAAAGGAGTGATTTTCTTGACAGATTATCAATCTCATATCAAACTGGCCGGCTTTTTCTATGCCGCTACCCTGGAGCTGGGGCCATCTGGATCGGCCATTTCTGGTCATTAAGCATGCTCCCTCCTTAAGAATCGTGAAGTGCTTCCTCTCTCCCTGAAAGAGTAACTAAGGCTGGCATCTCTTTGCTCACAGTTTGATCCACTTTGTTTGCTAAATTCTATCTTCACTTGGTGTGAGAGAGAGATTTTTTTGCTTTTTGGAGGAGCACCATGATGAAAGGTATTTTGATCTGATGGCATACAGCCTGACAGTGAGAGCCACAAAGTGGTAGCCACCAAAACCGAACTTTAACAAATATGCGCTCCAAAGAATTCTAAGAAACTGTGAAGGATGATCACACCCAAATGCCATGATGAGCAGTTGTTTCAGAGGGGACCTGGTAATGATGAAGGTAGTCCCTTTCTCTAGCTGGGCTAATTGGGGTTCAGAGGCATCTAATGCATGATAGATGGAGAAAGAGAGGGTCTCGCTGGTGCGTGGATACTGCTGGCACGGGATCACAAGCATTAATAGAGCTGAACCTTTCACTCTGGACTGAAAGACATCTGTTGCCAGCAGGTAACCCCAGCTTTGTCATTACCAGCTAGACCCACCGATGTTTTCCTGGCATGACAATTTAAAGCGATATATATGTTTGCTGGCTAATTCAAGCTGTCAACATCATCCCTGTTTGTAGGTGAAAAATGGGTGCACCACGCAGCGCACCAGATGGCAGAAATGGATCATCAATCTGAGACAGCAGACATATGACGGATGGATTCTCCAGAGTAAACAGTTTCAAACTAAGAGCCACACTGAGAAGAAATTTGCTCACAAATGAGCACTTTTGTAAGGGCATTATGCACTGAAAGGAATGCAAACACTGTCTTTGACTCTTTATGCTTTTGGATAAAGATTTACAGCCAAAATGCATGATCCCAATGGTAATTAACTGCAGTCCCGCGGAAAGAAAATACTGAAGAGCTAGACTGGAATCTGCTATTCCTCGATTCACTTCAACAAGCAGGTGAGATGTATTTAGCTACAATTAATATATTTTTACTAATCTTTTAAATGGCTTTGAAAACAGATTTTTTTTTTACTATTTGCTCAAACACTGCTACTGTTTTGGTTCACTGTCTGCACTTGTTTTTATAGAGAAAGCTCTTACACCATACTCCTACCTGCTTATAACCAAACAGCAGAAGGACAACAGAAGAAGCAAAAGAGACACATTTGAAGAGTAGCAGGGGCGTGTCCAGGCATTTCTGACTGGGTTGTCCCTAATGGGGCACTGATTTATGTAGGCGTGGGATTACGTTTGTGTGCAGATTACAATACAGTATCATACAGATGTTATATTGTTGTGTATGTTTTTAACATAAACAAGTCTTTTAAGCCTAATTCTTTAAGGAATCAAACAGATGCATGTTCAAAGTCAAAATTTAAAGTATTTCAAAATTGCATGAACACTGATGTGTGCTGCAAAAATACATTCACAGCAACAGCATACTTTTTTGTGTGTGCACAATGTTTCAGTATCAAAATGTTGCCAATATTTTTTTAAGTTACACAGTTTGCTAAAGTTTGCCTGCAGTTTTTGCTGGACTTATTCCTCTCTTATGCTCCTATCAAATGAATTACATGAGCATAATATTTCACTTAAATTTCAAGCACCTATGAAAGAAAATGTGCAACTAGTAGCAGCCTGTGCAAAAAGTCCAAATAGTTGATTGAAGTCCTGTCTCTTACAAAGCAAATAGCTAATAAAAACAGAGCTACAGGAGATATATTGGACACATTCACCAGGCAGCTAAGACTAGGCTACAACTGAATGAATCTGGTTGCCTCCAGATGTGTAAATTAGCAACACTTTCCTATGAAGTTCATCATATCTGCTTAAAATGTGATAATATGGGAAGTTGTGTTCTCAGCTTGTTACTGCTGTGCTAAAGAAAATCAGTTATAAAGAATCACTGGGTATTTAGGGGGAATTTGCAAGTTGGCTTTTTTGCTAACAGGAGGTTGAGAAGATCGATGACTCATTCATGTCTGAAGGCCACGAGGCAGGAGCCTGTTAGCTGAGTTTAGCGCAGACAGAAAAATTATGGAAACTGCTAGCAAGCCTACGACTTTCCTGCATTAACAACTCCTAAACTAGCTTATGAACCCATTCAGGTAAATATTCTTACTTTATATGGAGTGTAAAAAGACAACAAAACCTGCAGATTCCATGTAAAATAGGATTGACTCTTGGGCAAGAGTATTTGTAAGTTAGGTGTATCGCATTTCATTAGCCACAACTTGTCTTGAATCTTTAGTTACACAAAGGACTAAACAAAATAAAACTTGTTAATTTAAGAAGTATTGCAGCTAAATGTACTTATGGAAAATTTTAACATGGGCCAGGATAGCTGTTTTTACGTAAATTGCTCTTGTGCTAATGTCAGCTAAGTGGATGCTGGCGTTAGTTAAATGTTTGCTGGAGAGACATTAGCAAGGTAGGCCTATAAGTCTTTTGGCATAATTCCAAGTATATTGAAATAAAATGCTCTTTTTGATCCCTTCTTTCTTTTTTTTTTCTTTTTTTTTGACCAACTTTTTATTTATTTTGACAGCCTTTACAGGTGTATATCATCCAATAAATGAATTAGGTAGTAATTCATACATCCATTTCATTGTCATAATTGCAATGCAAAAATAAAATAAATTAAAAAAGAAGAGGATGACAACACAACCCTGCAAACCTGGAGTTTTCATAGCCCCCCCCCCCCCCCCCCCCCCCCCCATGGGTCTTTTTTTTATTATTTATTTTAAATAAACATAGAGGCATTTACAGTAAGTCTAAATAATAAATAAATAAATTAAAAAATATATATATAGGCAGCTCAAATTAACAAAAAATAGAAGGACAAATAATAATGATAGCAATAATGGGATTAAACATTTAAATACCACAGTGTAGTGGAGAAAGAAAAAACAAACAAAAAAACAAACAAACAAAAAACAATCAAACCAATAACAAGATCATAGTATAGATCTGACAGAGTTAAAGGCCTATGTTCTATTTTCTAAAGTAGTCGGCCCTGCCCGATTCATCCGAGCCATAGAGAGCTCCAATGTCAGAATTTCTATCCATAAGCTGATCCACTGATTTATAGAAAGAGTGTGAGGGGGCTTCCATCTTACTGCCAGCATCTTTTTGGCAGCAGTGCATGCTGAAAGCCACAGCAGTCTTTGAGTTTTGTTAAAATTCTGCCCGGAGTCATCATTCAAAAGCATAATTTCAGGAGAGCAGGTAATTGGCAAATAAAAACTTTCAGTCAGGACTTCTGTAATTTGCATCCAAAACTTTTGAACAGGTGGACACTCCCACATAATATGTAGGAATGTCCCTATTTGGTTTAACTCACATAAGGAGCAGTGGGGGGAACTATCAATATGCATTCTGTAACGCCGTATAGGTGTTAAATAGGTTTGATAAATGAAATACAAGTTTGTTAATTTATAATTTAGATTTTGTGATGAATGCGATGTATTTCTCCAAACATTTGTCCAGTTTATAGATGACTCAGAGCAGTCTTTGTTCCATTTTGATACAATTGCTAAGGGAGTTTGTATTTTTTCCAATAAGGTATTAAAAATCAGGGAGACATGTCCTTTAGGTAGAAGTAAAAGTTTCTTAATAAATATCATGACTGGATGAACAACAGGTGGCTGGTCAACTGGAATATTAGCAGCCCGTGTGGCAGAACGTAGTTGTAAAAACAAAAAGAAAGTATTGGTTGATCATTTATATGTTTCTTTTAAATCCTGAAAACTTCTTAATCCAGACGTACCCATGATGTCACCCAGACAATGTATTCCTGACTCAGAGCACTGATTTGAAAAAAATGTGATCCTCCAGACCTCAGAGAGCTGTTATAGAATAATGGTGTGCTGGCAAGACATTTAGTTTTCCACTTATATAACTTTTCAATTTTTCTCAGATTTTCAATTGCACAACTTATTATTTCACCATACTTACTTTTGCATTTACTAATTGAGAGCTGAGTAAACAAAATGTCTCTCAACGCAGCTGGAGCTACCAGGTCCCTCTCAATTTCGATCCATGGTATACGGAAATATTGTCATTAAACCAATTTATAATGGCACGAAGGGAGAGTGCCTGAAAATACAACTTAAAGTTAGGGACTGAAAGTCCTCCTAACTCCTTCTGTCTTTGTAAATTAGCAAGTTTTATTTTAGGACGTCTTCCTTTCCATAAAAATCTTGTGATGATGCTGTGTATTTTATCCCAATACTTTGGAGGAGGTGCTAGGGGTAACATGTAACTACAGAAATTTGACCTAGGAAGTACATTCATTTTAATTATTGAGAGTCTGCCTGAGAGAAAAATAAGTAAGTTATGCCATCTCTCCATATCATTTCTAAGCATGTTCTGAGTGCTGGCATAATTCTTATAAACAGTTTTTTTAAGGCATGGAAATATGTTTATTCTTAAGTATTTAAACTGAGATATTGAAATGTGCACATTCGTCTCTACTAGCTTGATTTATAGGTAGAAGCGCAGACTTGGTCCAGTTTATAGTATAGGTGGAAGTGAAAAGAGAAAAATAAGAGGATGTCATCAGCAAAGAGTAATATATAATGCTTGGTAGATTTAAGTATTATTGTTGTGATGTTTTGTGATATCCTAATAGACTGTGCCAGTGGCTCAAGTGACAAAATAAACAACATTGAAGAGATTGGATCACCTTGACGACTGCTTCGACTTATTTTGAAGGGAGAAGAACAAATATTGCCAGTGACTAGAGGGGTTTGCATATATTGTTTTAACCATGTTGATAAAATTAAAGCCAAAACCCATATGATTTAGTGCAAACCATAAAAAGGGCCATTCAAGACGGTCAAAAGCTTTTTCTGCATTGACTGACAGTATGGCTGAAGATAAAAGATGATCAGAATGCTCTAGAATATGTAATAGACGCCGTATGATGTCAACCGATAGACGCTTTTTAACGAATCCGCTTTGGTCAGGATGTATCAATTTAGGCAAGTATTTCTCAAGACCAGTTGAGAGCACCTTAGAAAATAGTTTCACATCTGCATTTAAGAGTAGTGTTACTAGGGCTGTATTTACATCTCTTCCAAAAGATCCTTTCTGGATCGAAGTATTAAACATTTCAAGCAGTAGGGGACCTAAGATACTCCAGAATTTCAAGTATACCTCAGGATGAATGCCATCAATTCCTGGTGATCCCTTCTTTCTCATTGCACCTTGTATGAATCAAACTGACAAATGAACCCAAGACCTTTTTTGATGTAGTATTACGCCGTTGACGAACAGACATGACAATAGGCAAATGGGCTCTTGTCCAAAATCTTGCCTGAGGCCCAGATTATAGTACACCAGGCAAAACTGTGTTATCACATTTCATGCTGATTCATTGTTAATGACTTAAACTGACAGGCTAAAAGATTATGCAATTTCTTTCTCTGATATTTTCACTAAAATCATTTCGATGTTTGCTGAAGCAGCAACCGATTTGACATATTGTGGACTGACAGCCTTACTTCAAAGACAAGAAAAGCACTCTGGGAAAGTAGGCAACATCCTGAGTATGAGTAAGTGAGCAGCACAATGTTTGCAGACAAACCCAAACCTGCTGAGATGCCGTGTCACTTCATGACAAGTTGCACTCTCTTAGCAAAGTTGAAACCCTCCTGCTAAATTCGGAATAAAAGCTGTTTGAATTGCTGGGAATTTTAAAAAAATATATATATAAAAAAAGTTACAGTGAAAGGCAGAGAGAAGTCCTTTTATGATGGAGGCAACTCCCTATGACATGTGACCACCAGTGTGTGTGCCATGAATAAATCATCCCGAACCCGGGCAGAGGGAGTAAACAGTTGTGTGTCTTCACCTCAGATGCCGGGAGAGGCCTGTCAGACACAGCAGTTAACAAAGCCTTCCTCCTCATCATCATGCAGGACCATGTTGCAGCAGACCCAGTCCAAAGTCCAAAACCTGACACGATTACCCAACCCCCCCACACACACACACACACACACACACACATCTTCTCCTCCCCCTAAGAGAGCAAGATCTCTGTGTTTCTCCAGAGTCGACTTAAAGTGAAGTTGAAGCGAGAATGGTTGCAAGGCTTCTAATGTTTCCCCAGAGTCTCCGCTTCACTCAGTTGTATTTAAAGATCGCCTGGATTGTCTTTGTAAATTAGGCTACCAGAGCTCTGGGATTAGCTGCCAATTTGTACTCCACTGTGGAAAGAAACTCTTTGAGACCTCCGTGATTTTATCTATTAACACAACTTCAAGCATGATCAGGCTCTTGTGGAGTGCGTCGCTAGCTCCGAGCTATGGTATGACTCAGACTCTGTATGCAAGGAACAATTGACAGCAGGAAAGCACATTTTAACATCATTCATAAAAGAATATTCAAGGAGATTTTATTTTTTAGAATATAGTTTATTTATAATTTATTATTGGCAGATACAAAAAACTCTTGAACTGTATCCAAAGTGTGCAATAAAATCACTGTTGATTTTTTTCCCAAAAGAAAAATACAAAAAGACCATCTACTTTGGAAAGTTGACAACCAATGTAAACTGGAGTGAACCGGTTATTCTACTGAGGGTTTACTAATAGCTTCTAATGCTCTTTTAACCGACTACAGTTGTTAACAAATTGCAAAAATCTGCTTTGCTCTCCCAAGATGATAACCAAAGCCATTATGTGTACATACATCTGCATTGGTGACATTCTATTTCCCCATTGTTAAATACAAGAAAGGCAATCATATCCATGAGCAGCACAAATGTGTAAAACACATTAAAATGAAATAAAAAGAGAGATTCAAAATGGTACCAAGATGTTCATGTGAGAGGGGAAACAAGGAGGGGGGGGAAAAGGGGGGGAGGGGCATTTCCAGACATAATGTAAACAATCACCTTCACTCACCGAGATGCACAAAAAGACCATGTTAGAGCTTGTTAAGTGCTTAACAGCTGTTAATGCAAAACGCTTCAGCAGTCCCAACAAGCTTCAACCTCTGGAATCAAACATTTGAAAGCAATAATGCTAAATAATAAACTAAATGAGTATTTAGAAACATCCTAGCAGCAACACCATATGAAACTGGTTCCTGCTTGTCAAATTAGGACGACAAATGGCAAACTAAAATGCAAATACAGTTGTATTAAATCAGACTATAATTTTACTTTCACATTTCAACTGAAAAGCATACACACACACACACACACACCCAAAAGTAAATTCATATCCACATTCTTGACATGATCCCATTCCTTGACAGCCGAGAGCATAAACAGAGGCTTTGATATTTGATGCTGGTGCCTTACCCTTTATATCCCACAGATATGACACAAACAATACCAGTTAATTGAAACAGCTGAATGAATACATAAGGACGAATGTGTGACTCGATTTCTTTCTTTTTTTTTTTTTTTTAAAAAGGCCATCTGAAGGACAACTCTAGACTGGAGAAGATCCAAGCATGTCAAATGATGAGAATATTCAAGTGCAAAAAGGTGTCAATGTATTTTTTTTTTTATAATTCTCATGCTTTCTGAAACTGTTCTTCAGGCAGATAAAATGGAAACCTCAAACAAGCGTACATTCCTTTTTGTACAGCCCCATTCCCCAGATGGAAAATGTCACAAAAAAAAAAAAAACTCACATCAGGATTTTAAAAGGAAAAAATACATCTCTTGAAACAGAATGTCCAGCCAATGTTTTGTGACAGAAAAGAAAACATCCCTCTACACAGCCAAACACACACAACCTAGATCCTTCATTCCTATACAACTCAAAGCTTTTTAAATGCTAAGTCTTTAAACATGCAACACCGTTCAAAGTTCCTATCTAATTTTTTGCTGTGCTAGATTCATGGTAACTTCCTCAGACGCAGACACATCCTGCTCACTAAAACTAGAACTATTCGCTAACAACCTACCAAACTTGTCTGAGAGCCCATTTCCCAAATACTTTTAAGGACACTGATGTCAAAAAAGATGCTCATTCATAAGGTGAAAAACACAATTCCCTGTCATTGTATCCATATAAAGCACTTGCGTAGCATACTGTGTGCTCTTCCCTTTACTCTGGCACATACAGCCATGTCGAGACAATCTGAGGGGCAGTGCAGCTCTGTGGGGACAGTGTGATAAGCAATGGTAAACAAAAAAAAAAAACTGTATGCTTTTATGTTTCTTAAAATGTCCTTGAAACCCATGACACTGATGATGCAGCCATGCAGCAGCTGTGATGGAACTTTTTGTCATATCCTGAAACCCTGGCATCACTCCAAGATGGCAAAGAGGACTTAACCCTGGCTTTGCCCAAGTCCTTTTACCAAAGCTCACACCATTTTTGGGATTCTTTGATCTGGCTCCAGCTCGTTGCTCGCATTAATAGACTAGACATCAGCCACTTTTACAAATATAAATAGGAATCAATTGACTTGAGTTCTGTTTTATCAGTTAAAGTTCATTTTCTTTTGTTATAAACTGCCTAAGGTAAATGCAATTGTGCATTAAACAGCCTTTTACTCAGTTGCGCTTGAACAACACAGCCAAAATCGTTCAATCTTTTTACAGTGACATCTTCTCTCATCAAGAGTAACTCTACAGTGCCTTTAAATGACAGTCTTAAAGCCTTTACTACATGCAGATACAAGCATTACAGATAGTGAAAACGTTGTTAGGCCTGAGCTGCAGTGCAGTTTTTGTAACATTCCTAATGCAGAAAGATTTTACATATTCCAAAGAGGTGTATACATCAATGTGATGCTGTTTCAACAAACAGCACATTAAAATCCAGCATTGTAAGTACCTATAGGCTTGCATGATATATAATGGCTACGTGCAGCCACATAATTTAAGGCTATTCTTCTACCTCTGACCAAAGCGTCCAAACCTTCCCACAAACTGGCACATTTTGAACATCTTTTGCAACAAAATGTTGTTAATGTTTTGGATTTGGAAAACCCTCAAAACTTCAAAGAGAAAGAGTTTGTAAGAAAATAGACCTGAATGTTAAAATCAAAACTAACTGGCCCAATCTACTGAAGCACATTCATTTTTAACTGTTATTTGGTTGATGTCAAGGCAGATGCAAATAATCCTTGAGGAAGATCCTGTATGCCAATTAGTGGAAAATTTTGTAAACATGAAAAACACGAGTTACCGATCACTACTTGTTATAAGATGAAGCCTAGCCTTGCTATTAATATATCTTGTGATTGCATAGTATAAATTCAGAATGAAGTTCTCACTTGCAATCTGACCGTTCTTAAAAAGATGGTTACAACGCACAATTTGACAAGTAATAAGAGCAAAAGATGATCAAAATTGGTCAGTCAGTCTGCAGAATTCTGGAAATCAGATATAAATACTTCATTGCATCAATACTTCTCAAAACTTAAACCTCATCTTTGAAACATACAATTTAGTGGATACAAATTCAATGGAATTTCAAATTCAGAGTAGAATTTTGATTTTTTTTTAGGCCCAAAATTGAGTTTTTTTATCATTAAATCTGCTCTTATTGCAGACCTGGATGTTTACATTTCACCATACATCACAAACCAATTCTAAATTCTGAACTTGATGTATGCTACACTAACTTGGCTATATACGTCTGCTTTGTTTTTGCAGAAGCTATGTACTGGACAATGTTTCTGGAAGTGGAGCCTACTATAATCATCGAGCAAAAAAAAAAAAAAAAAAAACACCCAGAACAGTGGAATGGAGGACTGAACAGTGACAGAGTCACCTGGACACAAATCAAGAGCCACCGGAAGCTAACATCTCCAAACTGTGGTTATCTGTAAACCTTGTTTAAATCTCTTAACTGAACACAAAAGTGCAAATTGCTACCACTGCCTTATCTCTGGGTCCTCAGTAGTGCTTCTCCTGCAGATAATCTTTCATCTTGTTAGGCAAGGGCAGTTTCTGGATCAGGTCTATCCTTGTGTATTGTCTGATGACAAAGCGACAAAGGTACTGCAGGGAGCGCACTTGCATAAACCGAGACACTGGGTTGGTTAGTCTGACAGGATAAGTTGCAGACCCTGGTAACCGAGACCTGGAATAGCAAAAAGCTCCATTCTCGGAGTCTTTGATAGAATGTTCGATTAAGTCGACGATGGATGTGTGCCCCTCCACGTCAGGCTGCTCATAGAAGCTGAAGCGTCCGTTGGAGTGTTCAATGCGGGTGTGCAGGGTTTTGTTCTGTGACCTGAAACTCAGACTGAGCAGGTACCTGTCATCTGAGCTGTCTCTCACAAGGAATGAGCCGTCCGCCAAGTTGACCAGCTTCTCCTCCGCCTCCCAGCGTGTGATGGGGCCCCAGTACCAGCCCTGCCTCGCCAGCTTCTTCAGCTCCTCCGTCAGACTGGTAACAACCATGGGCCCACTGCTCTGGACCGAGTCGTACACTCGACTAACCCCAGGAGCTGAATTTGGGTCAAAGTTGAGGTGGTGTCTTACTCTCTCGGCTACCTGGCTGTCTGAAGAACTGAACCCTGAAAAAGTCCTGGGAATTAGTAACGAATTACCGTTACTTGTTATGGGCGGCAGGAGAGGAGAGAGCGGAGGTGGGACCTCCACTCTCGAGCTTTGGAGCATCAGACCAGCGGAACCGATGAGAAGACTATTAACTGAGGTTTCCATGAAGAGATCTGGAGGCAGCCCACTAACCAGTTCATGCTCCTCCTGTCCCTGGTCAGTGTGAAGGGATGCATTGTCTGCTTCTGTACCCACCTCCATGGGAGAGGAGCTGTCCAAGCAGCAGGAGTGGGACCCTTCTGGATACATTCCCTCATCTAAAGGCATTGTGTACTGGATGTAGTCCTGGGGAGTCAACCCCAGCACGTCAGGCACATCATTTTCATCTATATTTAGATGCAGCTCACCGTTCTGTGGCTGCTGGAGATTCTTTAAGGATTCTGCTTGGTCTTGAAAGAGCCCTTCCATCTGGAAATCATGAAATTCTTTCCGGACACCGTTTAAGTTGGGACTGGGGCTCGGGGAGTGAACCATGGCTTTAACTTTTACTTCCATCTTGATACATGCTTCATCAGAGTTAACGGGACGAAGAGGCCATGGCGAGGGGCTGTAATGGTGACTACGTAGGGATGAAGATCTAAGTGGTCTCTGGGCTTTCACCTCATTGAAGCTGATGGGCACAGACGAGGATGAGAAGGTGTCGTCATCATCCGCTGAGCCTATGGCCGAAGAGCTGCCTTTCACTTTTGCCTTCTGCTTGGCAGACAGCCTCCTCTTCAGTGATCCCATCAGGCCCTCACTCTTTGAGCGCCCCTTATTCTGGCCCCCTTTGTCCTCCTCACCACCGATGTCACAGCCGGAAAGCTCTTTGGTGTAGCAGCCCCCAAAAAGTGACTCGTCCTTCGAAAACTCAGTCGTCACTGAGGGCTGCTGGAGCATGACAAAGTCACCCTCCTCTTTGCCCTTTATGCTGAGGGACTTGCGGATGGTCTTAAGGCTTATCTTCTTCATTCTGACAGGCCCTCCAAAGTGGGGGCATGGGATGCCTTCCCAGGTATCCCGATGAAAGTACTATCCACAGTGTCCTCCCATCAGGCCACACCAAACAAGTCATGCAAACAGTGGAGCCATCATACCCTGTGGAGAGAGAAAGAAACATGATTATAGATAATCCATTTATACCTGATAGTATTGGGTTATTAATAGGAAAATTATTGATGCAAAAATCCAGGGTAACACACAGTGCATAGAAAAAAAATAATTTAATAACAGCAGAGCAGATTGCAGCAAACTAGCCCAGTCCCCAGGTAGTAAGATGGTGAACATAGGCTCTGAATCTCATGTACTCCATGTAACAATTACTTTCGCAATTAACTACTACTCAAATTTTTAAAATGACAAGAAGAGAAAGTCATAATTTCCTGAAGTATAATATAATTCAAATGCCTTCTCTTCTCTGGTCAAATTTTTTTTTTTTTTTTTAAACAGCCCCACCCCCCTTTTATTTAAATCAAAAATGACCAAAAGGATTAATCACTTACTGTAACACTTATTGTTCATAACACAACTGAGTTAAAAAAAAAAAAAAAAAGTTTAAATTTAAGCGCTGACTTAAAGGTTTAATGGGATGGTATTGACCGGTATAAAATGCAAGGCCATCTCAAACACATCTATTCATTTAATAATTAACACGAATAAGCAAAATCAAAAAAGGTCCATATTTGAATCAAATCCTGTGTTTCACCTGCTGCTTGAGGCCGTTGATCCACAAATATAGACAGACGATTAATATTTTCATGTGGCATGCACAGCTGTCACTGGTTTGATGTGAGCTCAGTGGCACTGCCCTATTGCATTTTTTTTTTACTTAGTACGGACCATGTTTATATGTATATATATGTATAAAGAAAGGGGTACAGTACCTACGCTTCCTGAAAACAGACTTGAACATCTTCAGGCTGCCTTATAACTTCACACAAGCACTTTAACGTGACACTATTAATTTGAACTGCAATGTGCGACCTTTAAATCCAGTGCCAAGTCACAGAACATGTGCCTGTGTGCCAATGTTCAGCGACCACACTTACACATCATGAACAAGCTAATACCAACCATTGCCAGTCATCACTGATATGCAGCTATGGCAGTTCTGGTAATAAAAAAAACACAACTTAAGGCAGTATCTGTGTGTGCCACTTTAAAGCACCTAAATCAAGCTGGATGTTAATCAAGATAGCTGCACTCTGATTACTCACCATTATGTGCAGGAAAATGGTGACTCAGTTGGATGGGTCAAGTTCCTCTTCCACCACTTTTCATTTGATGCTATGAGAAAAGAAAAAAAAACAAAGAAAGCTCGTTTGAAGAGTTCAGAACTTTCATTTAACACATGACAATAAGCGGGAACACCACACAAGTATACATTTATTAACCCTTAAAACAAACAGTGTTTATAAATAATGCAACGTTAGCAGGGCCTCCGGACACAACGGCATGCCTTTAGCTTAGCGACGCTTCTTATTGACTAAAATGACTATTAAATTTACTTCAACTACATGTTTTAAAGCTAAATATAAAAATAAAGAACATAAAATACAGTTTAAGTCTATTGTTTATGCAGTCAGCCGACCACTTCAGCAGTTATTGGCTTAAATGATACCATTAAATAACCACTTAGTGTGTTAGCATTCCTACTTTCAAAGTCAATATACAATGTTTTAACATTTTTTTTTTTTTTAAACATGCACCTTAAGCTGCCTCTTACCCGGTCGCTTCTTCTCGTCTTACAGGGTGAAATAGCCCAGAGATGTTGACATTTGTCTTGTACAAAACGTTCATGTAAGGCTCGCTGCTCTGCGATTGCTGGCTAACGTTAGCGTAGCTTACTACCTACAGCACAGTCAGCTAGCTTTGTTAACGCTTTCTGTCAAAAAAAACATTGCAATTACCTTCCCTTTCGTCAGCTTCCGTGCCCGAACGAAAGTACAAAGGGTCTCTTACTATGGATTTGACTCTTCTCTAAATGTGCGGGTTTATGTTGCCGACTAGAATGACACAATAAGGTGACATCTTTCTGCCCCAGGTTGGCTAACACTTTGTAGCTTACGGCCTCTTCCTTTCTTCCTTTGTTGCCTGTTGAATTGTGGGAGCAGATTCAGATGCAGCGAATCAGACGCGCAGATCAGCTACAGCAAGTTTGTACATCCCAAGAGGCAAAGCCAGACAAATCACAAGAGGAATCCGGTGCACATTTGCACTCAAACAATTAAAAAAAAACTTTTGGAAAAAAATAAATACATATTCTCAGACATATAAATTAATGGAAACCTATTGTTTTGTTGTGGAAAATATAAGCTACCTGCAGTTAAAATGAAGGATTTTTTATACAGATCATACAATATTCACCCTAAAAGAATCCACCACTAAATGCTTTTCAGAAAGAAAGAAAAACATTTGCCCATATTTCCTGATACGTGGTTACAGTATTGCCACATGAAGAAAAAAAAAGGATGTGGTTGTGTGCAGTGGCTGGGCGGCTTTCATGCATGGAGGGAGGTGTTTCTAAACACCAAACTAGAACTTTGTGAACTTCTGCATTCAAAATAAAGTTGCTGTTTTTTCAATATGAAGAAATAAGATAAAGTAATACAGTCTACTTGAAAATTAAACATGCATAGGCTTTTTTTTTAGTTAAGAAACTGAACTTTATAATACAGAAAAGAATGTATGGAGGCTGTAGTCTTCCAAGCGGGTGGCCCAGGTTCGAATCCAGCCCGTGGCTCCTTTCCCTGGCATGTCATTTCCCACTCTATCTCCCTGATTTCTGACTCTATCCACTCTCCTATCTCTATATTAAAGGCACAAAAAGCCCAAAAATAAATCTTTAAAAAACAAAAAGAATACGACATTGTTTAAGTTAAAAAAAAAGGTGAAAGAGAAATTGCTTTACAGGAAAAAAACAGGGAGTAGTTTTTGCAGAAAGTTGCATATTCACTGATCGTGAACATAAAAGCAATAAGAACATAAACCAGCTCCCCGTGTCATATGAGATTATTTTATAGCAATCACAGACGACATGCAAAAATGTGTGACGATAACTTTGTTGAGTTGATCTACTGTCACAGTACAGTGGTTTCAAAATGCATGATCCAAGCTATTTGGTCTTTTTTTTTTATAAGAAGTAGCATAAGGAGATCTAGTGTGACACTTGTAGCATTGCTGAAAAGGAGTGATTTTACCTCCCAGCTGTGTTCAATCAATTCTATGGAGTCCGATCTTTTATTCTCAGTGTAATTCTGAAAGGTTTTTTTGAACATGCCTCTGAAACTATAGATTTCAAATGATGTGTCTGTTTTGTTGACCCAACATTTGTATTCCTATACAGTTTAATTACAGAATTCAACTTTCCCCAAGTGCAATAATCAGGTTTCTACGAACATCAGATGACTGTAGAAACATTAACTGCTGAGCCCCCCTCAAATATTGCTCAGCCTGTAAGCAGTAAAGTCTTTCTTATTTGTATTCCAAAAACATCAAGCTAACTCTCCAAGTATTTTCATGCATTTGATACAACAACTTAAACTCACACTTTAAAATGATACATTGGTTGCCTAATTAGTGTCAGTATTGTTTTAAAGAAGATTGTGTTTACCCCTGCCAGGCTAATTTGGTCCATATAACGAACATTACATTGTTTTTTCCACACTGTCAAGTGTATGGCAGGCCTTCGCCAACCTGCTTAGGGCAGCCGCATGCAGACAGGCTCTTGCAAAGACTTTAATTACCCGGCCCTATTAGGGTTGATCAGGCTGCCTTAGCTTGATGTGTTGGCACAGGAGGGGAGGGCTGTTGGAGGGGGGCAGCTCTAAGATATAGCACCAAGGACACTGGGAAGCAAGGTTGCCATGTTCCACTTCAAGCTAATTTAGACCTGACAAACAAACTTTAGTGTAGTTGATATTTGCTGCCAGACAGCAAAAACAAGATTTCAGCTGTGGTTACAAAGTAGTCTGTTGTGTTATGACAGGATAAACAAATTAAACAGTTACTAATGGGAGGCTGTACAATTTCTTTTAGTTTCAATTGAATGAGGTATCTGCTTGTTGTTTCCAAAACAAGAGAGCAAAACTTTTAAAAGACCCCTCTATCTAAATCAATAGTTCCAAAAGAATTTCATTATAAGCACAGCTAAAAACTTTGAATCTCGAGACAGGATGGGATATTACACACACGGAGTGGGCCAAACTGTTTAATGAGATACCTCTACGCGTGGGAAAGCTCCTTTCGTTTAATCTCAATTTCAAATGAAAGCTGCATCAGCCATAAATTATTTGGACGCTATGCCTGCAATTGCTTCCATTTGGCATGGTCCTTAGCCTGGACAATGCTTCTCCATCTCCTTCAGCAGCTGTACAAAAGTGAAGCCAAAATACCCCTCCAATGGGTGCTGACATCTTTCACTTATGATGTCATTTGGAGCCAGAGTCAGAGTGCAGTATAGGGATTGGGTGCATGAGCTGCAATATCCACGTCTCACCCCTTCAGCTAATCAAAGGGCCTGTCCACAGACAGCGTTTTTTTAGGGGAGATTTTTTGTGCTGGCAGCACCCACAACCTCAGTTTCAGAGAGTTTTTTCACCTCTTATTGTTGCTAGGTTACAAAAGTTAACTTCTTCTAATGACTTTTCGGTGTATTTTAAATAGTTCTGTGTGCTTAATATTTAATATTTACTTTGACAATGATGTAAATTAATCCTGTCCCGACATCAGTAGCAGCTGTTTTACACACAAAAATATGAGTCAGATTAGCGTCTCCTCCCCCTTTGTTGTTGACAAAGCTGATCTCAGAAGTCTCGCCCCTTCCTGATTTTGATTGATCAATAAGGGAGGGGTGAGAAAGTTGAACTGTTTTCAACTGAGAGCACTGAGAGCGCAGCGACAAAAAATTGCTTATGCTGAGGGCATTAAAAAACTGTTTCCTCTCTCCATTCCTCTGTAAGTTGCACACAGCGCTACAGGAGTTGAATTTGTCAACAGATGTGCTAATCATAGTATTTTGGTTTGTCTCTACTAGTAATATATATATTAAATGCTGACATTAAGCTTCATATGAATGTTACATTCCAGTCAAGGGATATACATTCAAAGATAACACAAAAATACAAAGGAACCAAATGTGCTATAATGAAGTGGCACAAAATAGACTCGTAGTTTAGCAACTTAGTCTAAAAAATCTCTTAATACAGAAGTTGTTCTGACAGTTCAGATTATGACTTTGTGATTACAATAGTTTGCGATTATGGTTTAGCACCTTGGGTGGCCACTCAGATTTTTGGGGTCCCAAGCCTTCCCTGGCCACCCACTTTATTTTTCCCCGCTGGTTATTTTGTGTTTTTTTCACTCGTTTTGAAAATCAATGAGAGCCCCATTTCTGAGTCAGTTCATCTTTCAGTCTCTTATGTAAGACATCCACAAATATAAAGCTTAATTACTGTTACCAGCGGCCCACACATCATGTACTATGACTCAGCTATACAGACTGGAGCTCAGTACAAATGGTTGCCTGCTTAAAACAATGAATTAATTGTCGATGCTTATGTATCAGTCAACACCATCCTTGAATTCACATCAATCATTCTTGAGGTAACCCCTTCTATTTTGTTGTTACTATATGGGGTTCTGAGTTTTGAACATTTACAATAACTTTATGACTAAGTAGCTTAGCTGATCTTGTTTTTCACTTGAGGGCAAAAAGAAGTCTATTTTTTGGCGATAGCTTCACACTGCACATATAGGTTCACTCTCGCTTCTACATCACACGTCCTTTAACAGTCACTTTTGAAATCCTTATGTATATGCTGAAAGAGATGGAGGAAAATTACAAATAAAGGAGGTTGTAATAGGGAAAGGGTGAAGTATTTTCCCTATTCTGAAAAGACTGTTTTACTGTTTGGTTAAAACTCTCTCAAAAATAATATATTGCAGCCTTTGCTCATGAGAAGAAAAAAAATCTTGAAAACAATTTAAGGGCTTAATTTCAAAGGACACTTGTTTTTCACCTACTTAGCAGTTTAATTTATTTTTACCTCAGTTTTTGTTTTCCTCATCTTCATCTACATCTCCCTCCTGCTCTTTTCTTAGTTGGCAAATAACGCAGATCCTCATTGTAGTTCTGACTGAACATTCTAACCTCCCTTTTTTTTTAAAGTTTTTGAACATGAAGTGCTGGATTTTGAGGTACCACCCCAAGGACAGGGTCAAAAGAAATGATGAAAAAATGCTGAGGAGGGCCTTTGAAAAAAATAGTATTCAGGGCCTGGGATACTTCGAAAGTAAATCTGGCTTCCAAGTATTTCATTTGGCATGATTTCCTCTCTGAGATCAGGCTTACATTCACTAACAGCCTGAGGTGGTTTCTGGCATATGAGTAATTCAGCCTGATATAAAATAAATAACAGACTTTGTATACGATTTAGAATGTTAAAAAAAAAATCCTTGGAATGAATAAGAAAAGACATGCAATTAAAAAAGGAATTTTTTGGAGCCACAAAGATGTTTACAGGGAATATGAATAAATGGATAATTGCAGTTTGTGGGACAGGAGGCAAAACTGACAAAAACATCTGAAAATACATGGGAGAAAAATATAGGTTTCCTCACGTGTGTTGGTCACAAATTCAGGTCTGAATGAAATACACCTTAGCGCATTTTGCCTTCATTGACAGGGAAGTTCTTCTTCCTTTCAATAGTCATAAGCTACTAGATTACCCCAGACACACAGTGGTTGTCAAACAGTGATGCTTTTCCGTTCACTGCAGACTCAACAGTTCCTGAGAACCTCTGGTCTGACCTATGGCAATGTATTTTTTCCACCAGGTAAAGAAGACATCCTTGGCTGTTTGGATGTGAAATCTCTCAGTGTTTTCATTGTATGTCTGCAGACTGTCAACCACATTCATAAAAACTCAGGCATGGACTCTATGGGAAACCTCAGACAGAAAATGTTCCAGCTTGTTTTCAATGCAGCTCAAGGTGCAAAGGTTACCAATAACAGCAAATATATCTCAACAAAGGGGATGACAGTATTATATAATTTTATATTCAATGTAAAGTGGTGCGGCCACAATATAATACAGCATTTTAGGTTTGATTATTTGGTTCAAAATTCAGTAAATTTGATGTTAAACTCTCTGGACAATTCATAGATATGAGTTACATTTGACTAAAGACTGAATAAAATTATTGAAGATGTAACATGAGAGTATTTAATAGTGGTTCAATAAATACCTAGGAGCCTGCATGTGAAGACGTGAATCAGTGAAGGACTATGAAAGCACAAATTGTCATCTTCCTTCTACCCTCCACAAAGTCTTCAAAGAATCTAGGTGACAGTTGAAAATACTGTATGCCGCCAAATTAATTATAGGCTTAAATCCCTGCGGATTTCTCAAAAGCTGTGTGATTATATTATTATCATAACACATTATCGTTTGCTAAGTTTGTTAATTATCACCCTGTCTGCTGATCATATCCACATAAAATCCCAAGTGTGCGGTTGCGTGCAATTGGATTAACTCACGTGCGGAATATGACAAGAATTTATGCTTGCACTTGTGTAAAGAGGCAACCCACATCACCTTTGATTTTTGAGAATGTCAATGTTTGGTAGGATTAATTTGATGACAGGATAATAGGGCTGCTGTCAGAAATGCTCAAAACTGCTGCTGACTTGGTTCAGTGTTGAAGAAATGCAAAGGCCTTCAATGATAGCGAAAGATCTTTGGGAGACAAAATAATAAAGTAGCCTACTAGGCCGACAAAATAACATACAAAGTTTTGCATCTTGCACTTTCACAGATGGGCTGAAGCACCAGTATTTCTCAGTTAATATAATTTGGGTATTCCTTAGTTATCCCTAATTTAGTAATTATTGACCAGTTTTGTCAATGCTGTTTCTTTAATAGACTATTAAATGCATCTGTATTTGGTCTCTGTGGCCCTTAAATTGCTGCAGGTGGGTTTTACTACTATTCTGTTTGTAAATATGATTTAGTTATGGAAAAAATAACTTCCCTTTGGTGCTTTTATTATTGTATCGATCCACGAATGTTTTCTGAAAGTCCACTTAACAGTCTTCTCTTAGTTTGTCCTACACCGTTTTGTCGCCATGAACGCACCACCGTCCTCAACAGGAAGTGCAGTGACGCTGGCGCGTTTGTTGAAAACAGACCCGGGGCAGACGTTGTTGACATGACACTAGCAGGCAACCAGGCACAGAAGTAACAAACCTCGTTCATTTATGAAACTATTTATCTTAACAGAAGTGGGGACAATACGCTGAACATGGAGTTATCTCCTCTTATAAAGAAAATAGGTAGGTTAACTAAGCTAACACTCAAACTTTCTGCTCTTCCGACGTTTGCTAGAAGTTTACTTACTAAAACAAAGCGTCAGCAACTCTGCTTAAATGTCTCTTGTTAACTAAATACACTGTGTTTTGTTTTACTGATCTTAGGCCACTCTTTGGTGGAGATAAGAGTTCGAGCATTGAAGAACATTATATGTAAGCTGGACCATTCCCTGATCACGGTCTCTGACATTGTTCAAGAAAAGGAGCTCTTCGTGTATCTTCTCGAGTGGTTCAATTTTCCGGAGGTGACGATGCAGGAGGAGGTCCTTGAATTGCTCTTAGCTTTCTCAAAGGTGAGTTAGATTATTTTCTACATAGGTTATTCCTCTAAAGGGGGCATTGCAGGATCAAAACGTACCTCAGATTTATGTATTGATATTTGTAGGGACATAGATCTAGTAAGATTTGTCTTGTGATATTTTTTTTATTTTTTTTATTTTTTTTATTTTTACAGTGCTACACCCTTTTCTTTTCATGACTATTTATTTGATCATTTTGTATTCCAAGCATCCTTCAGCGGCGCAGATGCTAAGAGACGTTGGTGCAGTAGACTTCCTCACACAACTGTCTCCTAATGTGGAACCCAGACTGCGAGCTGTCATTGATGGAACCCTGGACCAGCTGTTCCAGCTACCTGAGCTACTCCCTAGCCATACAACGCTCTATTCACATGGACAGCGTACTGCAACTCCAACAGGTGTTGCAAGTTAAAGCCAAATAATTGTTTGTTTTGATTCTCTCTGCTGCAAACTACGGTGTTCTTAATATTAGATAGGGTTGTTTTTTTACTCTACCCTTTCAGATCTTTTAAGAATTTGATTAAAACATTCACTTTGTCAATTGATAAGTTAACACGTGTTGTCTCTGCTGCAGCACCTATACTTGTTCCACCTGAGGAGCATTTCCCTAAAACGGGCTTTTTCACAAAGAGCATGCCAAGCCTCACAGATGTTCCCCCTCAAAGGATAGCAGGTACAATTATTTTTAACACTTGATGATCCTTTTTTTTTTTCCTCCTATAAATGACTTGACTTACATGTTTTATCTCTCTGTGGTTTACAGTGCATGAGACTGTGAGATGTCTGAAGTTTTCAGTGTTTCCATGGTTGACTTTGACGAACACAGACAGACACATTCTTTCATCCAATGAAAGGTGAGCAACATGAAAATTACTAATATATGCATAGATTTTTTAAAAAGAGATCGGGAGAAAAAAACACAATTTATTCTAATGAACTTTACAGGAGTGTGCAGTGACGTTGAATGATTTAATTTTAATTTCATATTCCTCGATTCTTTGGGTCAGCTCTCTTAAAAGCAGCAACCACAACTTGCTGCGGACCACATGTGAACTTCTGTGTGATGTCATAATGCAAGACTTCCCAGCTGAGATCTTCCTTCAAAGGCCCAGTATTGTTAAGGTATTGTCTCATAACCTTGTTACTATACTTTATTCTAGTTCTTGAAAAAAACTGCTTGGATGAGACATGTCATAATGGCTTTTCTGGCATGGTTACTCTTACTACTGTCAACATAATAGTGTGTCAAATAATGTCCTTGAACATACCACCAATTAAAAATTCTATGTCTCTGAACTTGTAGGAGGTAGTGGCTGCCTCTGAGGGCTTACTTTACTTCAGCTGACACTAGATGTGCTGTGAGGATAAAGTTTGGTCATGATGTACCTCTTGTACTGGGTTTGCATTTCCTTTGTGGGATATTTTGTTTCTCTGCCTGTAAAAGCCTCCTCTAGGATGAGCAATTCTGTAAATTTGGTGAACAGACAGTTAGCTGTCTGCAGCTGTTTTAAGCTGCACTCATCCTGGTGTTGTAATCTCTTCTGTGCTACGTTTCAAACGAGAAGATCAACATGCTCGTGTCATGTTTGTCTGAATTCATATGGGGGGGGGGGGGGGGGGGGGGGGGGGCAGTCTGATTCACAGAATCGGTCTGCAGTGCACCCAATCTTTTTATTATTTTTTATTCAAGAGTAACACTTCTCCCCATCGCTGTAAAACAGTGGTCTACACTTTTTGTTGTATCGTTTAATTGACAAAGCGCATCTGTTATTTGGGCTCGTCATTTCTTTGGCACAGACAGATCGCTCGAGGAAACATCATTTTGCCCTGATGAGCCACTGTGAACATTACTATTTGTTAATAAAGTGCTGCATTATACTACATCGCTCTCAAGGCAGTATTAGCGAAGTGTCACGCAGCAGTCTCATCATCAAAGAGAAATCATTATGGCAAAGTAGTTTTCTTCTTGTGGCTCTGCTTGGCCCTCAGTTGAGTTAGTACGGCTATTAAGCTAAATTAAATGACTTGGATTTAGAGACATGACATCATTAGCTGCAGAGGGCAGGGAATCTGAACTTGGAACAAATTGCTGCTTCAATAATTCAATTCCACTTGCCCTTTTTATTTAGCAAACTTATTACAACTTTTCTATCACTGTCTGGGTTTATGTCCTGTTTGACACAGCCTTTATGTGATGATTGTGTTTGGTCTGTTTGTAAACAGAGCCATAAACCAATTTATTTGCCCAATTACAATAATATCCTAATTAGGTATTACTGGTGGCTAATTAAGTGTTTAGAAAACAAACCCAGTGTCACAAAAAACAACACAGCTCTGATATCCCCTTCTGTTCACAGCACCTTCTGTCCCTGTTGAGGCTGGGCTCAGGTAAAGGTGAGACGAGCTACCTCCACTTGCAGGCTCTTTCTTGCCTGCGACAGCTTTGTGTGGGGCTCAGAAGGAGACTACGCTTTCATCAAGATCCAAGCTTCTACTCTACAAAGCAAGGTAGCATGCCTTAACAGTTAGACTGATGTTAACATCCTGTTACAGGTGGGGGTTGGGGGGGCTTAAGCTAAGAGCAGCTGGTATGTGGTTTTTGCATAAATGTTTGAAATTTGATTCATGATGATTTGATTTGAATTAACAAAACATACCCATGTTGGTTGACACAGATTTGAAATGTTTTATTTTAAATCATTTAAAATAAATCATAAAATGCATAATAAAAAACAACACAGCTAATATTTTGTAACATTACTGACTGATTTCAAGAGTCTTGTCTTAAATCAATGATACAGGGTCTATAATCTGTTACTTTTTTGTTCTTTCTGTCTGTGGTTGTGCAGATCCAGTGTCCCAGAACTCGTCCTTCTCCGTGTCCCACGACGTGCGGACCCAGCGATCTCAGGCCTCGTCTCCGGGGGCGGAGTGTTCTCCTCGGCCCTCTGTGGTGGGACGCACAGACCAGAGGGCCAGCGGAGACGGCCAGGATGGAGATGCAGCTTCCAATAGGTGTGTATATGTAGATCAACTTACAGTTTTACAAGTGTGCCTTTTAATCTAGCTAAAATATTTTCTAGCTAAAAAAAAAACTGCATCACATCAGTTCTAGCTTTCAAAGGCAGTATTTCTTTGCATGTCTATAACAATCGTGTTGCATTGACAGCAGGGCTTCACTTAGTTCATCTTCTGTCACACATCTGAGGCCTTAATGTTACTATGTTAGTCTCTGTAACTTGCTTGTAGGAATATCTCTTAGCTATTATCAGAACTGTTGTCTGTTCACCAGCTCTTGCGCTTTACAAGAGATTCTTTTTCCCTTTTTTTTTTTTTTAATTTGTGCACAGCAGGTCGTTTTAAGGCTTTGATTAGAATAAAATTGCTAGTGACACCAGCAACCCGCACACGGAGATAAAACGGCATGGGAAAGACTGTGGAGGATTTTCCTCTTCTTCCCCTTAAATATAAATAACACCATGAGCCCTCTAGCGGTCGGTCTACTGTGCTAAAAAATCTGCTCTGATTTCTGGGCAGGGATATACCGTTTCTGTGATCCATCCCTAAACAGCTTGTACGTCACTCCTTGTGTTTCAAGTGGTCCAAGTGCAGATCAGGAATTTACAGTTGTCTCCCCACCTTTGTCTGTGATTCATCCAGTGGCAGCTCGCAGAGGGGTGGGGCAGCAGTCCAGGCCCCCGGGCAGACCCCCCAGTCGCCTGCAGATGTGGCCCATATGGCGCTTCCTGATCTAGGTGTAGAAGATGTCCTGGAGCTGCAGTTACAGCAGCTCACTTTGGCTCAGTTTACTGTTGCAACATTGGAACATGCCATACCACTGCTTAAGACAGGTAAGAGTCACTCTAGTTTATATTTAGATAATGTCTTTCTGTTGATGGCAGAAGTGCAGGTAAGATACTTCAAATATCCGCTCACTACACTGACTGCATTCCATCAGCATTTGATCCTGTCTCACAATCTCCTGTACTCTTGCGCCTTGTCTTCTCCTCCTCCTCTCTCCCTTCTCAGACTCTTCGCATGTGTACCAACGTGTTCTGGAGCTGCTGTGCGACGCCGTCCTCCTGCTCAGGGACAGCGTTTGCGAGCTGGTCTGGGACGAGCGCAGCCTGGTGGGGATGGAGCTGGCAAGTCGAAACACAACTCATGACAGCCTCTTATGTAGATGAATGGATACACTTCACTGGAAAGGGGGGAACTGGGTTGGCCACCAGACAATTTGCAACAGACACACAGGCATACGGTGCTTGACTGTCGAGGAGAACTGTAGGCATGTGATTGATCTGAATGAATTATGTAAGGTTTTCAAAAGGCTTTGTGCTGGTGACAAATAGCCTCTCACATATACATGCACACCTCCTGGGTTTATACAGGCTCAACTTATTGTAGAATGTATTCTGTTCATTATGTGAAGAAAGTCCATACATTTTTTTTTTTACCATGCACTTTCATTTGTTACCCTGCTGACTGGTGTTTTCCGATTCTGGGGGACTTATACACTTGTCAGGCTCCGGCCCCTCTGGCCCTCTGCTGTTTAATACATGCCCAGAGCCTCACAGCCTGAGAACTGTTTTGTCATCTTTATGTGGAGAGCAGCTTATGTGTGCCAGACCTCTAGGTTTTTCCTATGGGAATGGGCTGAACTGTTCATACCAGCCACATCAATGCGTAAGGCATCTACTGCCCCCTGCTGGTGTTCGTCCTCTATTGTTCAATTTCTTCTCCCAGAACAAAGTGGCTGAGAATAGATTGTTCCAATTTATTCATACTGAGATAGGGTGGATCTGTATCTCGTCCCAAAATAACCCTGAAATCTGATTACATTCAATTCCTAACCCCTGGAACGAACAATTTTTCTCTTGGCTCCCGCCCAGTAGCAGTGCGTTGGTGTGATATGGGTACATGTGCGTGTGCTGCTGTGTTTGTGTGATGCCTTTTGTCTGAATTTTCTGTGTGTGTGTTTTTAGAAGGAGAAGCTGCAAGCCTGCATGGAACTACTGGGGGATATCCTGAGCTACCATCAGAGCTGTTCAGCAGACATTCCCCACAGCTGTCAGGTTCATCACAGAATGGCTTACACAGGCACTGCTATATTCACCATTAAACTCCTACAGACCATCCTCCCTCCTGAAAAGGTACGTGGCAAAAACAAGAAATTTCTCAATCATTTTACATGATTCCTACAATTGAACTCCAAAGTAGAAGAAACTTAAATAGTCTTTATCTTACACAGGCTAGTGAAAATCTCCCAGAAAACATAGCAACAGCTATTTTCCATCTATCCTTGGATACGTCATTGGGAAGCTTATTACCCAGCATGCAAGAGACAGCAGTGGCCTACTTGGAGCAGGTGAATTCCGACAGCCATGATCTCTACAGGAGAGTGGCCCGTGCTGCTCTTTGGATGGAGTCCACCTGCAACTTCCTCAAGGAAGCACAAGCTGAGGTATAAGCTCCACGTCATATAATAACAGCAAGCCAATACAGGGACGTTACATTTCTTCGGTGAAAAACCACTCAAGCAAAAATGTTCAGACTTTGTGTTAATTCTTCGGTTTATTTATGTGTATGTAGGGAGAGAAGAACTGGTTCGAGTTATTGGAGCTGGCAGACCAAGCGATTAGTGGCCTCCCATTTCACCAGCACCTACCCATTGTCAAGGAATGCATTCGGATCTGCTCTTACCTGTATGATAAAAATCACATCAATTATCTTTGCAATGAAATCTTGTTTTTTTTTTTCTGCTGCATTTCAGCCACCTCATTGTTCAGGGTAAAAAATCTGATAACCATCTTTAACTGTTCTCTTTGACCTCAAGATGTACATTATTGTAGTATTAAGTTTGGGTTGTAATTTTCAAAGATTTCTCTGGACAACGTTACACGCTTATAGGTTGTTAATTGCATTGGTAGAAGGAGTGTACACAACCACATAAAATATTTACATAAATAATAGATACAATAGGACCCAGTAGGGAGCCTTGTGGGACACCAAAATAGAGCATCAACTCGAACACATGACTTTCTTCCGCCAGTCATTTTCAAACCATTTAACGATTTTTAAAGAGCCAAGTTTGCTAACATTAGTAGAAACATACATGCGATTAACAGTGTCAAAAGACTTCAATAAATCTAAGTGACACACAGTGTTCTTTATCATCAGGCATTCATATCATTTTAGACCTCCACTGTAACAGTAGCTGTACTGTATTTTTTCTTCTGACGCCTGACTGAAAGTCACTGAGAATGCCATCTATTAACAATAAATATTTTTAATTCATGACCTACTAACCCTTCAAATACAAATATATTTATAATTATTTTTAATATTTTTTTCTACGTTTTATTCCTTATGCTGCCCATCACCAGGTGGAAGTTTGATCAGCCCAGCCCCCTTCTCCAAACGGAGAGCCAGAAACTGCTCCTCAAGCTGCTGTCACATCCCTTGCTGCCTGTCAAGATGGAAACATACGAATGCTCTTTAAACCTGGTCAAGGTCAGAACATGCCATCTTTTTAAGACAGTCAGTGTTTAATTGACAGTGTGTGGGTTCATGGCTAAAATCATGGCTACTAAAGCCATAGTATGGTCTGTTTCCTGGGTCACCAATTTATTAAAAAAAGTAGGGTAAAGATGGATTGATTGCAGATCTTTGACAGTGTGCTATAAAAAACATCCTGACATTTGGAATCAGACTTCCTTTTTCATTTTCTAACCACCATATAGAGCACATGGCTACATTTAAAGTGAATTGGAACCCTTGTATGCAAGTGCAAGTGGGAGGACAGTGATAATTTATGATGTGTGCTGGTGTGATTATATACACCTCTAGGACTGCATTGGCATCCAGAATGTGTCACGACAGGAACCGAGAGCCTGCGGTGGAATAAACTTCCTGCTTCACCACAGGGTGCTCTATGAAATAAGCGCTTTTGGCCTCCAGGATTCTGCGGAGAAGGTGGGCAAATGTATATGTGTTCTTTATTTATATTAGAACTCATTTGACTTTTAGATCTTTTTGAGCAAGATGTGAATTTAGGTCAGGGTTGAAAGGAATTTATATGATAAACACAACTACTAATGATAATAAAAGTACATTGATTTCTGTATTGTGTGATTTCTTTGTGTTTCTGTATGCTACTTTAGATATGCTAAACTGCAAAGGTACACAGCTGTCATGTAATTTAAACATGTATTCACTTTCACTTATACTACCTGCTTCTAAATGTTTTATCAGCAGTGCTTGTGTGAATTCAGCACTTTACCTGTGATCTATAGGTGAATGGTGCTGCCAAGGATATTCTTCTATTCCTACTCAAGGGACGATTGATGATGACAGCATCAACCTGGGAAAGATTCAATGAGGCCCTTTACCCGGTCATGCCAATTATACAGGTAGGGTTCTCTCTGTAGAGGCTGTGTTGCATTTGCACTGCAGAGCTCATAAAGCGGCATCATGTTCGGAACTTATTACATTATATTTGTGGAGCCGAGGGAAGCGGTGTTTGTTCTCCACAATCAAAACAACTATGATCAAAAGTGCAATTTTAGCACTCTTGGACCACAAAAGACAGCATATCGAGCTGCCAGTGAGAAAAATGTAGTTATTCTCTCATTTACATATTCTGTGTTATATTGTTTCCTTTTTGGGGGAGAGAAAACAAGCTTTTATTAATTGTTCACTTTCAGGCAACAGAAAGCCTGGAAATTCTTCATGAATATACATGAGATTTTGACTAGGCTGTCAAGTGTGATTTAATTCAAGAAGGCCATTCAGTGATGGGCCCGCCATGTCAACAAGAGATGAAATGAAACCAGCCGTAATCAAAGCAGTGCATATTTTATTTACTGTTGTGCTGCTTAGATGGAATTCCCCATTGTTCACTCTATTGTCTGCCAAGGCGGTCTGAGGATTGTGTGTTTCTGTGTGTGTGTGGCAGGGTTACACTAGCACTCAGGAGTCACTTGGAAACTGTGTCCTGCTGATAAGTGACATGTCGGACGTGGCAAGAGAAAGTTTTCCAAGCACAGCCAAGCTTAAAGCCGCGCTGCGACTCCTTTTCACCAAACAACCCACGTGAGTATGGGCTCTGGGACTTACTTTGTCTGTTTTTGTCTCTGTGAATATCCGGGTGTCGTGTCCCTGTCCGATATGAACGTATATGAAGACAAAATGTTCCGCAGCTTGTGTGGAGATACTTGAAATAAAGTCTCAGTTTTTTTTTATCTGAAGCAGAAAAACTCCAGAGAGTCTTAATATTTTGCATTACAAACTGAAATGTGATGGACATATTACTTCTGTCTGTAGCTGTCAGCTGATGTGCTCATCAAGTCATCGAAATCCTCAGTGTGGCCTGTGTGAAACAGCTCTTTAGTCCCAGTCTATGAATATTGATAGAGATGGAAATTAACACCAGACACTGGCCAGGAGACAAGCCCTGGTACATTTTGGCACCAGCTAATAGATTTGTCTGCCCGGCCAGACACTTTTTGACAACCAATCAACATTTAGATGTTGTGTAAAAAACAGAAATCTCGAAGTGATAACATAATTAGCCCTCCATGTGTGCTCTAATGCAGATAGAAGGTTTGCTTTGTCAGCTTTTTTACATTGCTTTTATTCTATCTTTTAAAGCGTGATTTTTTTAAGTAAATATCAATATCCACATTTGCATGAATTCTGCTTGTTAATAACAGTGTGAGAATAGAAGCAGTGCAACAGATCCTGCCCCACCTAACCAGCAGTGATGATGCTAACACAGCCAGACCAGACCTGGATCAACAAGTGATCTCCTCCCTTCCAAATCTCTTCTGCCTCAAAACCCCTGCAGACATCAGGCTGGATACCATCAACAAGTCTGTCCTCAAGGTATAAATCTACATACACAGAAGGAATAACACGTTAAGATACACTCCTGCTGACTTGTTGTGTTTGATGGCGGTCAGGTGGAGTCAGTGGAGAAGCTGTTTTGTATCTTGACTTCAGACTCGGTTGACATCTCCCTGAAAAGATCGGCAGCAGAGCAGCTTTCTGTAGTGCTTCAAGGTGAGATGTCTGTAAAAAATGTTTATATATTGTATATAGAATATACTTGAGTTTCCTCAAACTCAGATTTGAATGAGAAACACATTGAATGTTTTTGCTTTTGGCCTCTTCTAACCTGTGTATTTATGGTCCCACAAAAACATCTTTTCTATTTTACCAAGTTAAACTCCAAGTTCTTACAAATCTGTACAGAGGATTTCAAGCACAACCAGCTGCTTATAGTTGAAATTCCTCTAAAAGTTGATTTGAGAAGTTTATTAGGCTTGATGCTTCATAATGAAGTATTTGCCTAAATTATCTGCCACATGAACAGAGGGTTCAAAGACCCAAATGAAACTCTCCTCCACAACATACCTTTAGAAATCTGCCCTTGTGAGATGTAGATTTTGCAAGGAGTGCAGATGTGTTTTTTTTTTTTTGCCTTCCCACCACCATATGTTTTAGGCAACCACAAAAAGCAAACAGTAGATGAATATGCAAATGTTTGTTGTCAGCTTATTGAATTGTTCTGCTACCTTCCCTGCAGACACAACAATGCATCCAGTGCTGAAGAATCTTGGAATTACCGACAAAGTCATTTCTTTCATTATGGAGAGTGTCAACGGCAACACGGTAAACACAAAACCTGCTTTGGCAAAGTGAGGAATAGATGTGTGCTGAGTGAATTGCTGTTGAAGCCTAATAAAACAAATGCAGTAACATGTGCTCCCAGTTTTGTACATTTCCTACTCTTGTGAGTACATGTGTTGCCAGCGGATGGGGAGGAAACCCACTGAAGCGTGCATGATAGAAGGATGAAGTGGCCTGTATTAATAGTGTCAGACAGGCTCTGGTCAGCAGTGATTTTAGCCCTCTAGTTCTTGCAGTCTACTGATCACTCCCAGGCCTTAAATCAGGCGCTGCTTACAGGGCTAAACGTCCAGCATTACTGACTACATGGAGGTGGAGGGACACACAAACAGGATGACTTTTCTCAATTAACAAGTGTGTAAAGAAGATGTCTGCGAGTCATATCTGTCCCTTATTTCGATTGCCTGCAACCTGCGTAATCACTGAATTTGAGTTAATGTTATGTGAAGAGACAGTAACGAGTGCATTTATATGTGTGAGACAGAAAGAGAATATGTGTGTGTGTGTGTGTGTGTTTGTGTTTTCCCTGCAATTAGACACTGAGTGCGAATGTTGCTGTTTTTTCCCCAGAGCTCAGATTGCCTGCTGGAGCCTTGTGTTTGCATCCTGAGGAAGCTGGTGTATGCAGATCCAGCTCTGAGGCACAGCCTGGCACAACGCAACCTCCTGCTCCTCACAGTGCTCAGGGGTACGTTCACAAGACAACTCATTAAGTAACAGCTATACACGGTGTGTGGTGCAGCCTGGGGGCACATTCTTTGAATAAAAAAAAAAAAAAAAGGAGTTGACAAGTCATTCTTTGATGCACAGTTTTTATGTCACTCTGTAATAGGTGGTATTATAGCATGATGCAACTTGTTGCTATGGAGCTCAACAAAACACACATAGCTTTATTCGAGCTTTGTCTTCAGTGCTGAGGCTGGCAATGTATGACGTAACTCACATTGTTATATAATTTGTAGCTTAATTATTAATCAAATATTTTAAATACATTTGTATTTAATTAACTTGAATGTGACTGCCCGCATATATTTTGACTTTTCCCCACAGATTTAGGCAGACATATTATTTTTTGAGCGTTAAAGATAGGTTTCATGCAAAATATGTGCCAAATGTTTTATTACAACTCAGTCCAAAGCATGAACGCTTCATTTCAGAGTCACCATATTGTCCTAATGTAAACAAAGCCGGGCTGGCTATATCATTGTACGCTTCAAAACACTGTAATGGTGAAATGAGTCCTGAGTCTCTAAAAGTACTTCAATGATTTCATGAGATGGAGAGACAAAGTTTAGGGTGCGGTTATTATTAAGTTGCGTATGTGTTGTCTTCATTATAGCATCCCTGATATTAAAGGAGAACAAAGGCAATGGGAGTGAGATTTCTGCCCTAATGAGCTTGCTGCTATTTGATGAAATTGCAAGCATTGAAGTATGGTGAGTTTATTGTTTCTCTCTCAGAGCTTCCCATCATTCTAAAATAAATGTGCCTGTTTAAAAAAACAGCTTCCTGTTTTTGATGTCATATCAGGTCGGACAATTCCAACACAGATGTGTCCCTCGCTCCGTTTTCCCTTCCCCTGTCTGTAACACGAAGGTGAGCTGATTGGTTAAAATATGAAAACAGCTGTCACTCATATTTAGGTCATCAAGTTCTCAACAGCAGTTTACAATGCTCCAAAATTTCCAGGTTCAACATCCCGTTCCAGGCAGCGACTCATCACGCTGTCAGCCCTTACTGCTGCGTCCTGCCCTCTTCCTCCGACCTGCTGACCCTGGCACCTGCCCGCCAAGCCCTACAAGTGGCCTGGAATACCGCATGGCATGCTGGGATGGACAACCTGCTTGAAGAGCTTCAAGGCCATTCAACCAATGTTGATGAGTGAGAACCTTTTTGAACATAGTTTAAGAATAGTTTCAAACTATCCTGAATCTGTCTGTTCAATGTCCATGTCCTCATTAGCACTTTGCTATTCATTTTTGGTTTCAGTTTGAGGAAACAGTTGGATGGTGGAGAGACTGATCAGAATCATAATTCCTTTGCAGGATTTTGAAGTAGAACAATCCTGCTACACATCACTCTTTTACAATGTTCTCTTTAATGGAGAAATGCACTAAATAATTACATCTTGTGTTTCATCTGTCTTCATTTACTTCTAATGTGACCTAATTCAAACAGATGAGGATGTCTCTCACACAGATTTTACCAGCTTGATTACAGCAAAAAGGTTTAGAATGTGTCATAGATGGATCAATCCATCTGGAAGTCAATTTCATACAGTTCTTTAATTAAGACAAAAAGACGTATTTAAAGTTCAAGGCAATGTTGTTTGAATCCATATTGTTTTGACATCATTTGACTATTTCCTTGAACATTGCTTCTTGTTGTAGCTGCGATGATGCCTGCTTCTGCTTGATACAGTTAAATGTAATGCTCAGAAAACATCTTTCTGTGGGTGACTTAGAAATGTCTCATCCCTTTTGGATTGCTGATCAAATGTGTTTATTAATACAGGCATTAGTATTCTTTTCATGATGCCAATTAAGAAATACACATATATTATCAAGCGTTTACATTTTGTTCCCCCACAGATTTCATCTTGACTTAAGGCTGTCAGAAGCCCAGGTTCTCTCCCTGCAGGCGGTTCACCTTCCTGCTGCACTGCAGGACTGCATCCAGGCCATCGTCATGGCAGCGGGACACAGTTCGGTGACTTCTGCCCTCTCCAGGCTCAGCCTCTATTTGCTTTTTGACAGACTGGCCCTCCCTCAAGTTGCCACACACAGCTGCAGAGACACTCTCCAGTCCCTCAGTTGGCAGGCAGCAGTGACCAGGTACTACCCATACGATGTCAATGTACCATGTATTTATTTGAGGTTCAATGCTTAGAAGC
The DNA here is from genome assembly GCF_963584025.1 of Labrus mixtus. Taxonomy (NCBI): domain Eukaryota; kingdom Metazoa; phylum Chordata; class Actinopteri; order Labriformes; family Labridae; genus Labrus; species Labrus mixtus. Next base: position 13,108,362 of record NC_083630.1, read on the forward strand.
AAGATCCCCTCCAGTTTGTTCTTACTGCTGTCAACTAAATGTTTTCCATCGCTCATAAAGGGAAGAAGGGCTTTATGTGTTTGTCTCACTTTGAAGAATTTCTCATGAATTTCTTGAATTGCCAGCCTTTTTTCTTTTATTGCAATTAGGCCTTCCAGGTTTTCTTTATTTTCTAGACTTTTTTACCTTTTAAAGTGCCTGATATGCGCATTAAAGCTTCACTAACGTCTGTGATTGATTCATAATTTCTCTTCAAACCAGAAGTTTTTTCATCCAAAAGTTTTACCTGTGAAAGAATTGAACAATGCTGAAAAAGTTTGTCAATAGAAATTAAGCGTAATGGTCATATTTGAGTAATTGTACCAAGAAAATGTATTAAATGATCACCAGGGTTTTCCTTTCACAGGGCTCTCTTCCTCTTGTTGACACGGTCTCTCTCTCTTCCTTTCCTGAAGGTTTCTCAAGGTGCGTCCTGCCTGTGTCGAGGATGAGAGGTTGCTGGTGGGCATTGTTGCATTTTTGAATGCCTACTTCAAACAGGTGCACACCGAGTCCACATCTGACTCCGAGGACAAGGACCTGCGCTGGATACTGGAGCTGCTCCTCAACCAGGTACAAATAATTCACACTTTCTGGACAAGCAACGCAAGCTAAACCTCACTTCTATCATCCTGTAGCCTGCTTGGTTGTGTTACAGATCCATGGTCGTAAAATCCATGGATCATGCAGTCAAAAGAAAAATTAGCAAAATAGCAGCCATCTCATCCGTATATTTTTTTCTTAATGTGTTTTAATGCACTTTAGTAGTTTGCCTTTGCTGTCTTTGTATGTACATGTGAAGTATGTGTGTTTGCATCTCTGCTAGCTAGTAATCTGGTTAGGCTCTCTCCTCTCCTCCTCTCACAAGTCACATGCCATCAGAAAAGCCGTACTGTCTCATAACGACAGGGAAAACCGTTTCACAGTGTGGCACCTCAGACCTGCAGCACAGATCATTTCCTGAGCTCTCAACACAAAGTTGGAGTCATACGTTTTGCCTGAGGAGAAGGAAAACTGCACTGTTTTAGCAGAGAGAGCTACTTTTAGGATTTAATCAGTCTCACCTTGGCTTCCTCATTAATGTGTGTGTAAACAATAAGCCCTCCCCTGGCAGCTGAAGCAGACTCAGATTGAATGCCTGGTAGGGGTGAACAGCTCTGCTTTGACTTTTCTGTAATTACTGAGCTGTTTCAGGAACATCTGTCGTTCTCTTCACTCCCATCAACTATCTTCTTCGTATGCACTGCTAAAGAAAGAAATTCTGCATGTTTTGCACTCCTAGAGCTGGGGTTTGCATGGAAATATAGCTGGTAGTATGCGCGTGATGCTTATTGAAACATTGCTGGTAACCTTTTCCTTTCATGGGTCAGCAGATAGAATGTTTTTTATAATCAATACTTCATAATCCACTTAAGTTATTAGTTCCATCAAGACAAAGGGATGTGCCTAAATATGCATGCGGATAACAAAGCACTGTTCATTACTTATTACTCATTTCTCTCATTTCAGCTTGTAGTTTTCTTTTTCCTTCACAAATGTATTTTTTGCTAGCCAAAATTAGTAAATCAAAGTTTCAAACAATTCCACATATTCAAAAATAATCAAATAGATATATAGATGGGTACTTTATTAATCCTTTGCAGGAAACTACACCGTCACAGCAGCAACTGCATTCACAGTCACAACACCACACAAAAAAACTAACAAATACAAGACATCAAAAATACTAAGATCGGTTTTTAAAAAAACTAGACTAAAATGTCAGAATTATAAATAATAGACATCCTAGAAATGTAATGAAAATGTTGGTGTCCATTCATCTAACGCTCATCTAGGAGGCTGCATCCCTTCTAAATTTGCTGCTCGGTGTGGAGACACAGACCTCCACTCAAAACTCAGGGGAGCTGGAGGAACTGAAGAACCATGTCAGCCAGAGACTTCAGAGAGAGCTGACCAGCTTCTTCAACATCTTACTCCTTCGACTGACACACACCACTGACAGGTAGGCATGACAGATCTTAGCCCTAATGCTAAGGTACTCATTTAAAATGTATTCAGTTCTTAAAGGAAGAGTCAGTAGCATCCTTTCTACTTTAAATAACTCTAAATTCTGCTCTAAATGCTGCTGTAGTTCAGGGGCACAGAGGCATAACTTTTCTGTTGGCATTATGCCTCGGAATCTCTACAATTCTAATGAATTCTAAATTAGAAATGAATGAGAGCACAGTTATCTTTACTCTGTAAGAGCTCGGAGAAGGTGAATGAACTCCATTTGAATGCTATTCAGCCTTCCTGTGCGGTTATAAAATTAATTAACATCATCAGAAAGAAACAAAGTTACTGAAATGTTTTTCCACTGTCGGGAATGTTTTATTATTTTTCACTTAATTTGTGATGAAAATCCTGCTTGCTTAGTCATTCAGACATCAAAATTGACAGCATCATACAAACATTACCTACTCATGATGAAGAATTTGCATTAGAGTTATTATTTTTGTCTGTTGTCTGCGTCAACCATCCTGTCTGTATTTCTCACTCTCTCTCACTCTGTCCTTTCCTTTCTGTCCAGGCTCTGTCTGGCGCTAGCAGGCCCCTTCAAGAGCCAGCTGGCAGTCCGTTTGCTTCAGAGCCTGCGGGTGTCCGACGCCCCACGTTTCTACGGCCTTCCCAGCCTGGAGAGGACACTGCAGGGCATGGTCAGCCTGACTGCCCAGCCTGGCTGGAGCTCCCACTGCGCTGACCTGGAGCCCATGTCCCTCTGCTCCAAGTATCTCAGTGGTCTTCTAGAGGTGTGTGAGCAGTGTTCTGTGTCTGCTGAGTACGTGTGCATATGTTCATGTGTTGCACAGGCATATGCACGCAGCATACCGACTCATAAGAGCCAAGACTGCAAACAGAAATGAATAAAAGGCAAAGCAGAGTGCTTTCTGAGGAATTAATTAAAAATGAAGCAGAATATGGTTACGGGACATGAATTGCAAAAGGTAAAAAATCTCATTGATTAGATATGCCACACTGAGAAGATGCTGATGAGATTAATCAAGCTTGCCTATTCCATCTGTTCGGTTGTTCAACAGTCCGTGAAACAATAACCTAACACAGTGAAGACCAGCTTGCACAGCAGTCTTCAGCACAGAGGTGTCCAAACTTTCATTTTTGATTGAGAATGAAGACCCCTGTGGAATCGACTCTTCTCTTTACACAATACCTTTTCATGTTGGTTTGGTTTGTTTCAACAGGCTGCTCTGATTAACTTGAGATAAAGAGTGAGGGTTAATTTCCTTTTCAGTCGGAGCCCTCTGGTGGCTACTTCGATCTTACAATCCGATACCTGACCCCCATGCCCTCCACCCTCTGACCGACCTCTCACCTGATACTTTCAGCACTGTAGGGCCCTAAAGCTCAGCCAGCCTTAGGCCCCTCTCTCTCTCTCTTCAGCAGCTCTTCAGTGCACTCCCACATCCTGATGGCGAGAATCAAAGCTAAATAATTAGTCTCTGCTGTATTTATTAGGATGCAGTGAGTCGCATACAGCAAACACGAAACCGAAGCCGTCTTGGATGTTCAAATGACAACGATCCAGAAAGCAGGAGCATCTTGTGATAAAACCACTTAACAAATATGTTTTGTGACCTTTTGTGCAGGTGATCTCCTCTTTCTATGTAGAGTGGGGAGGCAACTCCCTCTCTTTCATGGGGAAAGGTGTGACCAAGAACGCTGTCGTCTGCTTACTTCACCTCTCCCATGAGATGATGGCAGAGACCACAGACAAGGCAAGTGTCAACAATGTCCTGTAAGTGAAGATACTGCTGCTTACAAAGGAATCAGTGATCAGATTTATGTACTGGAGTTGTTCACCCTTCTTCACCAGACTCCATGAAAACATTTTAAAATGTAACCAACCTTGAGCATGTTTTTCTTTCTATTTTGTCCTCATCAGGACTTCATAGTTCATTGGTCTTTGGGGAATGAGGCAGCTGCCGAGGAGGGTAGCGCCTCTCAGCTTGGTTTGGCCTGGCTCATTCCACTCTGGGTCGACCGAGATCAGGAGGTACGGACAGTCACTACACTTACGGAAACAACATTTATGACACTACAGTCTTCAATATTTAGCTGCTCACTGCTCGTCTCTACTTCAATAACTTTCTCTGTCATCAAATTGAGTTTCAAGAGGCCTGACATTTGAGACGCAATGAAACCCATAAGCTTTGTGCCAGAACTCACATAGAAAAAGAAGCAAATGACGGCATGGCATACCAAAACCATCTGTCTGTCTCCGAAAATAATTTCCAACACAAGTCACTCTAAAGAGGCTCCCTTGACTCTGCCATTTCTGGTTTAAATGCCAGTCTTATGAATAACCACCACGTACAAATTTGAAGGCTACTTATTTCTAGTCTTAAGATGTACATTTAACTCTCTCTCTCTTTTCTCTAAACACCCACCTGAATTCTCGTTCCCCCCCCCCCCGTCACGTTCAGGTGAGGTGTGCCAGTTTGGGTCTGGGTGCAGCTCTGTCCTCGGTGCCCAGCGGGTGCCAGGCTCTGTGTGCCAGCTGTCAGAACATCAGCGGCGGTCTGTGGGGCACGCTGCTCAACATCCTCATGGATCAGCAGGAGAGCAGCATGGTCCGCAGAGAGGTATCATTCTTAGTGCCACTCGTGAAAAAAAAAAAAACACCTTTCTGAGATGTTCTGAGCTTAAATATAGAGCTGTTTATTTTTTATAGTTATAGAAATGATTGATACACGATAAAGCAATAATTGCCTTGTTTTAAGGACTGAACAGTACTGTGTTTTCTTGTGGTCAGTGAGTGTGGCTGGACTTCTGTGTATTACCAGTCAAATACAGGCAGATGGCACTGTTGCTGATGCAGTCTTACTTGACCTAGTGTGTGCGCAACTTTTTTTTTTTGTGTGTGTTTGTGTGTCCAGGCTGCATTTATCCTGCAGAATTTGCTGGTGATGCCCATGCCTGCCAACGCAGAGGAGGCGAAGGACTCCCACTGGCAGGTCAGCAGCTCTGCCAGCCAGTTAAAAAGCCTTTATAGACCATGAAGTGTTTTCTTTTTTTTTTATCTCTCCCTCTCCTTCAGTTTCTCTTTGTGTCTCTCCTCTTTCTCTTCCTACCGAACCAAGTCTTTACTTGAGTCCTGCATAGTTCAGACAGGGTTTGCTAGTTTTGAAACTCTCTCTCCCCCCCCCCCCCCTCTCCCAGTAACATAATGAGGTTTAAACCCTCATCATCAAAAAAACATCATCCTTATTTGCTATTTGCCAGAAGCAGAAAAGAGACCAATATTACTCATTATTACCTTTAAACAATGCTTTTTGTTTAAGATAATCTGATCTAGTTTTATTTGACAAAAGCTTGACAAAGACAGAAAGGCCAACTGAGGTTGTGTGAAAATGTTTTAGATAAGATATTTCTGATACATTTATCAGTAACATTTTCATGTGCACTCATCCCTTTATATCCTTCTCATACTCTCCTGTCTCCCAGCACCCATGCGTTCACGATGAGGAGTCCGGTGTGTCTTTAGTGGGTCTTCCAGCGCTTCAGGCTCTGCTCTACCACTGTCAGTACTTCCAGCATGTGGCTGTCTGTGCCTCCAGTTGTTACAGAGGCAGGTACACCTTCCATCTGCAACCTCGTGCCGGCGCCACTGGAGGACCAGGCCTTCAGGGGGGCAGTTCACTGGGTAAGTGTTGGTTTTATGATGATTAGATCATGTGGCCTTTTTTTAATGGATAGAGGATTCAAGTGTAAATTAACAAATGATTGTTTGTCTAGATTCTGAGAATTCTCTATGGTTTTGGAAATGTGACCCACCAGCACCCACTGCAAACTCCAGCAGACCTTCCAGCTCCCTCTCCACCTCGAGCACTGTGGTCAGCAATGCTTCATACCTTGAAAAAATGCACACAAACCTGCACGTTGTTAATGAATAGCTGCATTAAGTCCCATCTGGATCCTCATGTCTGCATGTTGTTGCTGTTTACAGATTCGAGGTTCAGGACCGCACACCCCTAAAAGTCTGTCTCCGTTAAGCATCACAGAAGAAACCCCGACCAGCAGACTGACGGCCCAAGGTAATGCTAGGACAAAAATGTCTTTAATTCAATGAAATAAAAAGTGCCTAGGAGTTTTCACACATTTGTTTTTAAAGTAACAGAGCATGGTTTATTATTTATACCAAATATACCTTGACATCTATTTCAAAAGCAGTGAATGCTTTTTTGGTCGCTTGCAAACAAACTGGAACCATTCTCCATATTTGTTTATTTATGTCTCCGTCTTACACATCAAATTGAAGAAGCAGTGCCTTGTTTTCCATTGTTTTCTCTCTGATGTTTTTATGATGTGGTCACAGCATCTTTAGAAACACACAGAAGAGAATCAAACAGTGAACCAACGGAGATGTCTCTATCTGCTCTCTCTTGTTGTGTCTCACAGGCCAAAGCGACACAGACACAAGCGACGCGGTCACCTCCCAAGACTCCCGACTGGGCGAGCCCTTGGCCATGGAGCCCGTTGTCATGGTTACTCCTGAACTCATGGCGGCCCACTGTGGCCTGCTGGCTAACCTGCTGGCCATCCTGCCAGATTCCACCCTCATTGCTGTGCGACACAACCAGCTCCTCCAGGCACTGGCCAGGTGAGAGGCTGCATGCACACACAACAACCACCTCTGATGTGTTAATCAGGAAGAAAAGTCAAGGAATGGGTGGGGTAGACTTTTTTCTTTAATCTTCTTTATTCCAAATATGCAAATGTACACGCAGTTTAAACTGCATGAATCCTTTCTCCTTGCATTGAAGTGAATAAAAAGCTATTTAATGGTAAAGTAACGTAAGTTTTGAGGACATCAAGAGCATCTACAACTTATAAAATGAACACTTTCATATATTTTGGTAATTTTTTAAATCATAATTATAGATGATGTGAATAAATCTATATATTTATGGTGCTGTAGAGAATGAATGCTCACTCTTACCCTGATCACCTCTTCATACTTCTTACAAACACTCACATTCTCCATCATCTTTCTCTCTCAGTCTGTTGGATATCGGTCCTATCGAGAAATGTCTGAACGAGCTAAAGACGCCCAACATCCTTCCAGGAGAGAGAGAAGACATCAAGAGCCAGGTGAGAAACATTCTCAAAGACAGCTCTGAAGAGTTTTTTTTCAACTTTTTTTTTGTTAGTGTGACTTACCACAAAAAAAACGTGGGTTGGTACGGCGCAGTGCCAGCTTCAGTGCAGCGCGAGGTTGTCTGAGGGCACCTCCAGATTTCAGTGTGGGTGGAATACTTAACAAGCTTAAACTCAAAGCATTGTTTTGCAAGCTTGGAATATTAACGCTTTCAAAGGAAGAACTTATTCTCCCGATACATCCGTTTTCACCTTTTCTCTAACCTCAGATGTTCTGTAAATCTTTGCAACGTGTCCTTCCGCACGTGTTGTAAATCCTGGAACTCTGCTTCTTTCTACATGTCTCTAGTTTGTCACATTACTTCAGTTCCTGTCCAGCTTCTCCAAACTGCTGCAGTCATGTGTCATGGTGAGCCAGGAGCTGATTGGTCAGATGGACTTCCTGAAACAGCTGTTAGCGACTCTTGTGGCAGTGCTCATGCTGGATACCACAGGATTAGGTCAGAACTTTTAAGTTATATTCAAGTGGAAGTCATCAGTTTAAAAGAATAAAGTTTCGGAGTATATTCCAAAATGTTTCCTTAAATTCAAGATTAAAAAAACATGATCTGTGTCTCCCTTTTGATTTTGTTAAAAGCCTTGCTACAAGAGCAAGCCCCATTCTGACATTTGTTCGTCCCTCCCTGCGGTGTGTTCTGCAGTGTGGCGTCGTGGCTGTCTCGTGTCATAAAATTTGTGACTCACTCTCTCCCTCTTCAGATGCAGGTTCCCGGGACACAGTCTGTGTGTGCTGGGCAGACGTGTTTATGCTCCTGGCTACTCTGGTGAGGAGGGACAGCTCAGCGTCGTACCCATCTGTCTCTGCTGCGCTGGGGAGACGCTGGCGGACATTTGCAGGTACACAGATACTCTGCACTGTCTGTGTGTGTGTGCCTGTGTGTGTGTGTGGGAGGGGAGGAGTGACTAAATTAATTATTGTGTTGTAGGCTGCAAAAAATCAGGTTGAAAATCATCCATTATGGATAATTTCTCACAATTCATAATTATAGTTTATTGTCTTTTGGAGACATTTATATTGTCAACATCCCTCTGAGCTTTGAGATCTGATACATGATGACATCACGCTATAAAAGTCGTTATTTACTTAACCTAAAGACTGATAATCGTGATAAGGATAATTATGCTGATTGCAATAACTCGCTAGATAATCAGGATTGGCATTTTAGCTATAATTGTGCAGCTGTAATTGTGTTACAAAAAAAGAAATCTCACATTAACACACATCATTGCATCATTACTGTGTGTATTAACTTCCCTGAACAGATGCTAGGATTTGATAATTGCATCCTGTCCTTAAACCACCTCCTCTCCTCCCACTCATCTTCCTCTGTGATTAATGGCACAGCAGAGGAATCTGATGAGTCCGGTGAAAGATGAATGCTGAGCCTTTGTGTGTGTGTTTACTTCTGTGTGTACATGTTGATGATATCTGCATACACATTCAAATGATTAGTGTTTTCTCTGCCAGTGCATGGAGAAATACAGCACTGTCGAGGGATTTCAACTATAAATTTGCCATTTTGTCACGCTGTGATTAAGTGTATTGCTGTGTCATTCTTTAAAAAAGAAAAGTATTCTCTTACCAACTTGCTCTTTTTTTTATTTCCCCCCTGTGTGTGTGTGTGTGTGTGTGTGTGTGTGTGTGTGTGTGTGTGTGTGTGTGTGTGTGCAGGAACATTATCTGTGTGTGTGAATGAGAAGCTGTCAGATCCTCTTCTTCACACAGTGGCTCTGCAGTTTCTCTGTGCAGTCTTCATAGAGGAGACAAAGAGTCAGGGTGCAGAGGTCACGACCTCAAACTCTAAACCTGCCTCAGCTTTGTCTGACATTGTGAGTGGTCACTCAGCCAGCCAGCTGTGTGAACTGTTACTGCAGGTAGGTGGAGGCGCAGGGGTAGTCTGTCTAGACCCTGGTGCACAGCGGGAGTTCACTGTGACTAAACTTGATTGCTTTTATAAACAACAACAGTGTATGTGCTCAAGGCAATCCAAAACTTTGATGCTAACTTTCAAGAGTGTGCGATTACGTGGACTGATTGAACACTGTGTTCCTCCTTCACTGCCGATGCCAGAGTTTTGAGAAGAGGACCCTTCAGGACCCTTTAAAGAAGCTGACAGCCAGAACCCTGATGACACTGTTAGCCTGCAGCCCCTCCGCTCAAATCCATGCAGCCAAAGGTAAAACCCCACACTCAGGCTACAGTCAAGCTGTCACCTGTTGCGTACACTTTGAAATGTTTAAGTGGGTCGCCGGCTTGTCTTGTGGCTTCCCATAAGACATATCATGTAAAAGACTCTTCGTATGAACTCAAAATGTCATTATTTAGTGGAAAAGATATCTATTTTTAAAACGTCTTTTTCAAGAAGGCCATTCATGATAGAATACAACATAATTTAGAGCTGTTTTTTGAGAGTGTACTAGACACATTAATACAGTGAAGAGCTTTGTTTTTTTTCACTGAGAACTCCATGCCATCGCCTAGATCTAACTAATGCACATTAATACCAAGAACAGGGGTTCCTAAACATTTCATCTCATGACACCAAAAATATAGACTGCCACTGTCCCTGGAGATGGAGGATTTAAAGAGTTTTTACACTTTCATTTCATTTTCATTTCAGTTAATTATGTAGTTTTTTTTTAAATCGAACTACTTTTTTGAATCCATTTTTACAATAATGGGTAACATATACAATTTTAAATTATTTAATTTTTTTTACTAGTTTTTATGGAAGGCATCTCGATCACGACTCCCCGGGGGTCTCGACCCCCCTTTAGGAATCACTAGTGTAGAACACTCATGACCAGGTGGGCGAGGTGATGACGTTGACATTCAGCATAGGTTTGCTGCTTTATACTCTGTACTGCTCGCCTTGGTTGTCATCTATTGTTTTCTTATGCTGTATTTGTATTCTGTAAATGTCCTTAAATACATTGTAGTGATATTTACCCAGAAACACTCACTATTATTGAAGTCTCCTCCTCGTCCTTCTGTATGCGCTACCCAGCCACCCCTTCACCTTAATCAACAGGAGTGTGTTGAGGTGTGAGAGTGTGTGCGACAAAGATAATCTCTAGTTGTGAGGTGCATGTGTGAAAAGTGTTTTCCTGAAATGATCACAACCTGAAGGCCTGGAATTATCTAGAAATTGTCAGGAGTCGATGTGTGAAAAGGGCTTCAGAGTCATTTCTTTACGTATGCTTTTTATGAGTGTGAGAAACTAAGACGAGGTCAACAAGATAAATAAAGTAAGGAGAGAAGTGTAGCTACAGACCAAATATAAAGAAGGGAATATTTATAAGTCTTAATAAGCTAGCAAACAGTGGGAACACTTCCCCAGAGACTACATTAAATCAAGTCACTTTTTCAAATTAAAAAAACTGAATTTGTTCTGGTGGGCGATTCAAATGCACATAGAGCAGTAGCAGTGCTTGTATGAGTGATTATATTTTCTTATAAATGTCCAGTGTCCTTATATTTTGCAATCCATGTAATCAAGTAGGATTTAACCTCATTCTCCTTTTCTTCAGACCAATTTATGGTGGAATGGACCTTATGATTGACACTGACAGTTTTTGCTGCAGAAATACATGCAAGATTAGAAATGTTCCTTCTGTATCATTTGACGTTAAAATGATCAGGTAACACTTTAAAAACTGACTATCTGACTATCTGTTGTTGTTGTTTTTTTCTCCAGCTGGTCTTATTGACAGCTGTGTTGAGCAGATGAAGCAAACTCAGTCTCAGCTCCACCTGGAGTCGGTCCGCCCTGGTAAAGCATCTCACCGCAAAAAGGTGAGCAGAGACTGGATGGAAATTTCCAGCCTCAGCAGTTTGTGTTTCTTTTTATTTTACATGGAGGAGTTCTTTTTTTGGGGGATAAATATTATGAATACCTGTTGTAGTTCTCAGCAGTAAGTCTCCTTGCTGTTATGGAGCAGCATAGAGTGTGTTTTTATCTTGAACATGGGAACATAATGCTCTTTGATGTGTCTTTCTGTATTATCAGGAAGAAGGCCGTTTAAAGGAAATCAAGCTGACTGTGGAGATCCTGCGGAGCGCTCTTTATCGCAACGATGAATGCAAAGTGAGCCACTGCGCCTTGCCTTTTAATTCCCCTCTGCTAATTGTTTTTTAATGGAACCTTAAAGTACCAATGCTGAGCCTGTAAATGAGATTCAGCTAAATGTGCACAGTCCTGCTAACATGTCAGCAAGTTTAGCTTCTTAAACCCTGTAATGGCATTACTTATGAGGCATATTAGCTGGTTTTCATTTTATAAGTGGCCTTTTAGTCACTGGTGGTTACCTTGGACTAAGTAGCCAGGGACACTCAACTGCTGTGTTTACCCTGCTATTTTCTACTCCCTGTGTGTTTTCTTCTGCACACTTACAAAAACACGAAAGCAATTCATGTTGATTACTTCCATCTGTGTTTGTGCATTTGTATAAATTAGGCTTTCTCTAATGTTTTATATTACTTTTTAAGTGTGCTATTTTGGTGCTAGTTTAAGGTGTGTGTGTGTGTGTGTGTGTGTGTGTGTGTGTGTGTGTGTGTGTGTGTGTGTGTGTGTGTGTGTGTGTGTGTGTGTGTGTGTGTGTGTGTGTGTGTGTGTGTGTGTGTGTGTGTGTGTGTGTGTGTGTGTGTGTGTGTGTGTGTGTGTGTGTGTGTGTGTGTGTGTGTGTGTGTGTGTGTGTGTGTGTGTGTGTGTGTGTGTGTGTGTGTGTGTGTGTGTGTGTGTGTGTGTGTGTGTGTCTGTAGACGGTCGCCACAGATGCTCGTCTGACACTGGCACTCTATGCTCTCTGGCCTTGGCTGCTATTGGACGACCCCACCATGGAGGCGGTGCTGGAACTTCTGTGTGTCTACACGGCCAACTGCGCCACAGGTCTGTTTGTCCGCGTGTGTCTGTCTGTATGTCTTATGTGTTTGTGCAGGCACTGTGCCTGTCTCATGCCTGCCCGTCGCCTCCGACTGAGTCACGCACCCTTCACACTAAGAGCCCCATTGTCCTCCCAAACGACCGCTGAACAACATTGTGTCTCACTGTACAAGCAGCGCCTGCTCGCCTGCCAGTCACAATAGGCTCAGTGTCATGATCAGGGGTCTGCATGGCTGTCTCACTGTATGTATGGCACTGGGAGTCAGACCAGTTGGAGATGATGTGGGAAAGCACAGAGCGTCTCTGTATTGCCTGAGATATTTGTATTCCATCATGCAAATGTGGGAGCTGTGTACGTAGAATCGAGAACAGACAAAGACTCTGCAGGAAAAAAAAAAAGCTTGTCGAGTAGAGAAAAGGAGAGATTCATGGGGAGGAAACAGTAGGGAAATTTGACTTTGATAAACAGCTCATGGTGCCTTTGATGCATTTGTGTGTGTGACTGGTGTAGTTGTGCAACTGAAATCAGTTTCATCAGTGAAAGGAAGTTTCATGTGCAACGTGTCTGTGTCTTTCTGTGCGCCTCTGTTTGATTGGCACCGGATCCTCAGTGGGTGCATGTGCTCTGATCTAAACTCACTCGCTTTAGACCCCTCGTATGCTCAAGCTGTGAGGTAGCAGAAATCAGTGAAGTCAGGCACAGTATTTCCCTAAAGGTTAACTGAACAGCAGGTTGTGTTCAGGCTGCATGCAGCCAGGCTTAGTATTACACCATCCACCCTCAGGCTACCATCGCGTCTCGGGAGAAGGCTACATTTCCTCTGACTGTTTCATCTCTAGTCTACCTCCTTCATCCAAGGCTTTGTTTGTACTGCTAGTTCAAGTTAGATTGTTGTTTTTTGTCTGTGGCACACATATTTTCACAGATATTTTTGTAGCAGCCCCAAAACTTGCTCCCACAGACAGCCAGAAAGAAGAAAAAAAAAAAAAAACAGTTTTTTTTTCTACTCTTCTATGAAATGATCAATCCAATATGTTTGCAAAACGAATTAATGAGATTTGTGTTAGCAGTGGGAAGGCCTTTAACTCTCATTAGAGGATATATCTCATATTGATCCATTATCAAGTAGAGCTCTCTTGTCAATTCTACGGTAGACTGGCCATCTTGACAGGTATTGAGACGACCTCAGGCTATCATCGGCATACACCCGCTCACAGTGCCAGCACGTTGTAGGCTAAACCATTCCAGGATGAGCATAACCTATAAGCTGCCATGTTCTCCAATAATCAACATCAATCAGCGTCACACTGTGTCCTGTTCAATTTGTATTTAAACTCCAACTGCAGCAATTAGCCCTGTCAGTTACACTGACGGTGGATGTGGTGCCCAAAGAGAGATGTTTTTATTTGACTCTCTATTTTTTGTATGTTACAAATTTGTGTTTACATTTCTGAATGGGGTTGTAGTAGAATCAGTCGCAGCTATCGCCTCGGGCTAAATACTGTCCCTCCCTCCCAGAGTCAAGAGACGGTTTTCATCAACAGTCAGAGCTTTGAGGGTGAATGATGATTAAAAGACAGCAAAAAGATGAAACAACTTTCAGCTAGAGCAATCTGGATGTACATGGAAGACCTCACTGCTACTTCAAAAAAGATTTTGAACACTGTTAAGTTAAACGGACACATCTTTAAAGTGCAGTTCATTCTGTCTTTGTGCAAGACGTCTACTCTTCTTCATCATATTTGTCAGTCGGCTAGACGGCTTGTTCAGCAAAACGAGCCATGCATGCAGCTATGCAGAGATGTTTGGGTATTGTGGGCAGACAGCCGTGCAGCCGGGCGGGTCAGTCTTTGTTTTTGAAGCTACTGGGACTGCTGGCTTTCCAGCTAGTTAGCTTTAAGATAAACAGAAAGAAACGGCAGCTCCAAAAGCAAGGAGAAGAGAGCTCTTTGCTAAATGTAACACTGTATTTATTCTGGACTTTTCTCTGTGTCTACAAGAGCTGCAAACAGTGCATAAACAGACAGGATAATACAGAGACTACAGTGGGATTAATACTTAAAACATTATTGGTCAATCTTGTGTCAACTTTGCTGCAATTAGAATTTTAGAAAATAAAAAATGTGGATCAAGTATTAGTGATTTTTTTTTTTTCTCCTCCTTTGCAGCGTGCAGCTCCCTCTGTTGCGGTGGTCCGGGTGCTGCAGCCGGATCTAAAGGCACCCCGATGCACTCCATCATAAGGCTGGCCTCAGGGGTCGCTCCAGACAGCAGCCCCGTCCAGAAGCTGGCTTTCTCTCTCTTGGCTAACCTGGCCATGTCCAGAGACTGCAGAGGCCTGCTGCAAAAGGTAAGGCTGACACACAGTACCAGACGTACACCAAATAATGTCAAAGATATAGATGAAGACAGTAATGCATGACTTTGTAATGATTTGTGTTGACAGAGTGCAATCTGAAACATTGTTTTCAGAAAGTTTCAGCATCATTCCCCCCCCACCACAATATATGAATCTTTTTTTTAATTAATTTTTTTAGATGAAACAAATTTAGATTCGACAAGTCATCTCATTTGGCTCTGAAAAAACGATTAACAAGTTTAATAAAATTAACGCGAGTGAGATATTCAGTGTGACAGAATTAAATAAAGATACATGGCAGAAGCTATAAATGACATAAGCTTCTCTTGCACTTAAGCTGTCCAAAATCTCGCCCTCACACTGCGCTGGCTGGGGAAATACATTTTCTAAACTTAGGAGCAGCTCTTAATGATCTGTTCACACGTCTCTCAAACTCTTGTATTAACTCGATGATGTCTGCTTCCTTGTCTGTCATTCTCAGAATAACTTCCTCCAAGCTTTCCTGTCAGTGCCAATCCCTAAGGCGGGTAGTGTGAAGGCCACATCTGTAAGTTGTGGCAGTGGGAGCCTGCTGGGCCTGTGGCTGAGGCTTCTGGTCAATCTCTCGGTCACAGAGGACGGCCAGCTGAGTATCCTCAGGGTGACCGGAGCCCTGGAACTGCTGGCAGACCTGGCACCGCAACGACGCCATGCTCTGCTCACTCTTCACAACCTCTGCTTCTGCCCCGCCAACAAGCCACATGTACTTGCCAACGGTATGCAGGGGAAGAAAGGGTTAACTTTCAGGATCTCCAATTGGGATTACAAAGTGTTCAAAGAGCAGAATTAAGAGAAGTTCAAAATAAGAGTGGATTTGTTTTTCGATTTTGCATTTCATGGTTTTAGTAAGTAAGATTCTTTGCTGCTGAATCCTCCCAAAACCTTTTTTTTTGTTTTTGCTTTTGGAAAGTTCAACAGAAAACGGTGGGAGGCTTTGTTTCTGTTGAAAGTCCTAAAAGTTGTCATTTAGCAGATTCTCTGTTTTTTTTCCCACAATCATGTCATAGTACCTTAGCTACCGATCTGATCACTCCGATTGAAGGAAATGATTGCATTAACAATGGGTTGGTATTAAACAAAAGGATAGGCAATTGATGAAAACATTTTGGCAAGAGACAATTGATATTACTCTCTTTGTGCTTGATTATGGATTTTGAGCGAGGAAGTGTTTAGTTAAGCTAAGACTGAAGCAGGGCAAGGCTAGCTGTTTCCAGACTGATGTAGAGCTGGATTAATGTCCTTGACATGGCAACCTGCCTGAACATGGACACTAAGGAGGGGGGGGACAGCTCTCTCAAATGTTTTGAATTTGGACTGCAGTACACATTTTTAACACTAGGTGTCAGAGTTACATATTGGTCCTTTAAGGGAGACTGTTCAAAGGGGTCTTAGAGCCACAGATAATGAACACTAGCCCAGAGTTATTTGACCTAATATTTGTTCCCCGGTGTAGAAGCTGAAAATGAGTTCGCCTTTGATTTAGACATTTTGCAGTTTTTTCTAGTGCATAATCTCAGACAAGCAGATTGTACACAGTCTAGAGCGCTCAAGACAACAGACTGACATAACAAGTAAAGTAAACAAGTGGCTTGTGAAGAAGCCGAGCATCTTGCAAACTAAAAGCTACAGATTTAATTTTTCGAAGCAGCACTCATGTAGAGCTCTATAAGAAGTAAATGTTGGACAAATAGTCATCAGGTGGAAGGACAAACAAGTTGCCACGTGCCTGCTGGATGAGCACAGTAAATGAGCTGTTTGGAAACTACAATATTTTCAAACAAGTTGTATTTAAATTCAGAATGTACGGATGCAGCAGGTGTAGGCTGGCCGATGATTCATAGATCATGTATAAGTATGATGAAAGGAGAGGAAGTGGCGGATTGCGCTCCCTCACACAGTTTCCAGTTGCAGGTGTGATGTCTGGGGCCAGGTGGGTGTCATTTCTTTTAGTTTCCTGTGGAAATATCACTTCCTGTGTATGTTTAGCAAACAATATGAGTTACTGTATGTGTGGTATGGACACATGATCAAAAGACAACATGAGGAAACAACGCAGATAATGATAATGTTTTTTTTTGTCAAGCTTGTTTTTCTTTGAATAGTTTTATTTAGAGCTAAAAAATAGCAATATATGGGTATATCAAGATCAACAGTTTTTTTTTTTTTTTTTTTACATGTACTCTTCTTCTTTTGCTTCAAATTGATGTTTATCATATTGAGACGTTGTTTTTCTTCCAGGCACAGCCATGAAGGTGTTGTTAAGCTGTTTGGACAGTAAAGACATGGAAACCCGATGTATGGGAGCGTCTTCACTTTGGGCTCTGCTCCACAACAATCAGAGGGTATACACACACACACACACACACATACACACCTGCTATATGTACTGACTATTCCATTATTTGGATTCTGATGTACTGCACAGTGCCAATTAGAGGTGTGACTTCTAAACTTTTACTTTCACCAACCATTTCAACGTTAATTCGTTGTTTCTTAAAAATGTGGTAACTTGCACATGTCACTGCACAAAGCACTCCGCAACAGCAGTGCATATACAAGAGGGATGTACGGACAGTGGACCTTATCGCTCCCTCTGTCTCTCTCTGTCGATGTGATTCTGCACTCTTATCCCTCCGCAGAAGTCGAGAGGGAAGTTTTTTTTTTTTTTAAACGGGAGGCGTGAGGTCCTCTCGCGTGTCACGAGAGGATCTATTGTGCACGCCGCAATTTTATGAATAAATGAAAAATTAAATAAAAACAGGTCGGAAATATACTTGGGCGGCCCATCCAGGTATCATCTATGTGTGGGAACCACTGCGTTTATTTAACAAGCCTGACGCCGCCACGCGCAGCCCCCCTTAACATTTCTAACCCTTTGACCAAATTGCTAAACGTTTCACATTGGCCCAAAAAACATTTAAACGTTTTGCACCCCACCCGGTGTCAGTTTATTCTTAGCATATCTTCACTGTGTGGGGTCCTATGAAAACATATATCTGCTTAAAACGTTGTCTAGTTCGATCGTATAGAAAGAGATGACCAACTGTTTTTATCACCGGAGAACGGATTAAAGCTCTCCCTCTTTCTAATCTGTCTCTTTAATTTCCCCTCAAAGGCCAAGACTACTTTGAAGTGTCCCTCTGTTCGATTAAGAATAGAGGAGGCACAAAGCATCTCTAAGAAAGGTATACATTTATTCACTTTGATAATGTCCCTTCCCAACATTAGCTTTTGTGTGTCCTGTTGTTTACATCTGTTCCTTTACTTTTCTGTAGCAGCAGACGAAGAGAACAAGCAGGAGCCAATGAGCGCCTACCTGTTGAAGTGCCTTGAAAACCTTTCCCAGCTGCTCAATAAGTGATTATTTATTGTCTGTTTTTAAATCATGTTTTATACATATCTAAGATGAATTCATTTTGATAATAAAGAGCGGAGTAAAGTGGCAGAATTAAACTTCTGACTTGTGCGGTCGTATTTCACATGAACACCAATGATAATGGTTTTGCGTGTTTCAGGAAGTGACCCAGTTGTGGCTTTAAACAGATACATATTGATTGTGGTCTTTTTTTTTTTTCACCCCATACCACACTGGATGAGTTGGTGATAAATAACACAGACACTAAAAACCGTGTGTTGATGAGTATTTATCAACCTCTGCATCGGTCTTGAAACCTTTCTGTGTTCTAACCTCTCTCCATTTTTCAAAAGCATCTCCAGTATTTCATCTAGTCTTACCACGTGCCTGTCTTGGAGCCTATTAGATAAATGCAGAGGCTTTTTAGGTCGGGTACAATCAGTTGAACCAGTTCACTTGCCCTCTTCCTCGCTGCAACAACCTGTTGGTTTGCCGTTTGCCTGGCAAACCGAGGGCCGTCAAAAAGGGCCGTGTTGGGGTGCCTCGAAACGCCTTTCTTCTCAAAGGTCAAAACAAAAACAGACCGTTCTGCACCGGAATTGAAACTTAGGAGGACATACTGGCTGCTGCATTGTTGTCAGAGGAGCCAAGACTTCAAACTAGCATGTTTCCTAAATGTCTGAGGATACAGTTAGGTCATTTTGTGATTTTCAGTAGATACGGAAAGTATTCAGACCCTTTTACATTTTTCACTCTTTGTTTCATTGCAGCCATTTGCTAAAATCAAAAAAGTTCATTTTATGTCTCATTAATGTACACTCAGCACCCCATCTTGACAGAAAAAAAACAGAAATGTAGAAATTTTTGCAAATTTATTAAAAAAGAAAAACTGAAATATCACATGGTCATAAGTATTCAGACCCTTTGCTCAGTATTGAGTAGAAGCACCCTTTTGAGCTAGTACAGCCATGAGTCTTCTTGGGAATGATGCAACAAGTTTTTCACACCTGGATTTGGGGATCCTCTGCCATTCTTCCTTGCAGATCCTCTCCAGTTCTGTCAGGTTGGATGATGAACGTTGGTGGACAGCCATTTTCAGGTCTCTCCAGAGATGCTCAATTGGGTTTAGGTCAGGGCTCTGGCTGGGCCAGTCAAGAATGGTCACAGAGTTGTTCCGAAGCCACTCCTTTGTTATTTTAGCTGTGTGCTTAGGGTCATTGTCTTGTTGGAAGGTGAACCTTCGGCCCAGTCTGAGGTCCTGAGCACTCTGGAAGAGGTTTTCTTCCAGGATATCTCTGTACTTGGCCACATTCATCTTTCCTTCAATTGCAACCAGTCGTCCTGTCCCTGCAGCTGAAAAACACCCCCATAGCATGATGCTGCCACCACCATGTTTCACTGTTGGGATTGTATTGGGCAGGTGATGAGCAGTGCCTGGTTTTCTCCACACATACCGCTTAGAATTAAAGCCAAAAAGTTAAATCTTGGTCTCATCAGACCAGAGAATCTTCTGTCTCATAGTCTGGGAGTCCTTCATGTGTTTTTTGGCAAACTCTATGCAGGCTTTCATATGTCTTGCACTGAGGAGAGGCTTCCGTCGGGCCACTCTGCCATAAAGCCCCGACTGGTGGAGGGCTGCAGTGATAGTTGACTTTGTGGAACTTTCTCCCATCTCCCTACTGCATCTCTGGAGCTCAGCCACAGTGATCTTTGGGTTCTTCTTTACCTCTCTCACCAAGGCTCTTCTCCCACGATTGCTCAGTTTGGCTGGACGGCCAGGTCTAGGAAGAGTTCTGGTCGTCCCAAACTTCTTCCATTTAAGGATTATGGAGGCCACTGTGCTCTTAGGAACCTTGAGTGCTGCAGAAATTCTTTTGTAACCTTGGCCAGATCTGTGCCTTGCCACAATTCTGTCTCTGAGCTCCTTGGGCAGTTCCTTCGTCCTCATGATTCTCATTTGCTCTGACATACACTGTGAGCTGTAAGGTCTTATATAGACAGGTGTGTGCCTTTCCTAATCAAGTCCAATCAGTTTAATTAAACACAGCTGGACTCCAATGAAGGAGCAGAACCATCTCAAGGAGGATCAGAAGAAATGGACAGCATGTGAGTTAAATGAGTGTCACAGCAAAGGGTCTGAATACTTATGACCATGTGATATTTCAGTTTTTCTTTTTTAATAAATTTGCAAAAATGTCTACATTTCTGTTTTTTTTTCTGTCAAGATGGGGTGCTGAGTGTACATTAATGAGAAATAAAATGAACTTTTTTGATTTTAGCAAATGGCTGCAATGAAACAAAGAGTGAAAAATGTAAAGGGGTCTGAATACTTTCCGTACCCACTGTATCTCACATATATGACCTTTAAATCTCTTAAATCATGTAGAGCTGTCACAGTAACTCAGTCTGAATAACGAAAGTCAACCTCATGGGTATGGGAGCACCTTGGGAAAATTCTAGGGTTAGCCTGATTTATCCTCTGGGTACCATAAATATATACAACAGAATTTATGAAAATCCAACCAAGAGTTGTTGGGATCTTTCTGTCTTTGCAAAGTGGTGGACTGACACCAATATTGCAAAGTTTTATTTTAGAGATTGTCGTCTCTGAATGATTGTTGATGTTTTTTTAAATACACCCGAAGGACTCACAAGGAAAGGTATAAATAGTAATCAAGTTCAAAACCTTTTCAAAGTATCCACATTTTTCAAGTACTAAGTGAATAGTCACTGCAAATAGAACATCTCGGTCTGGGTCCCACCTTGCAGTGTTACACCATAAGCTTGCCTCCCATTCCCAGCCCTGGTGATAAAGTGGCCCACTGTGTGGGATGAGCTAACAGAGTGGGCTAAGTGTGAAGTGTACCCCCCCCAGTTGCTCAAGTGTTTGTCTGTAGCCAGAGAGCTAGCAGGAAGTGCAGCTCGGGTGCATCTCTTCTCGTCTCATCAATGCTGCTTTCATTCTCCCTCGGTGGGGCAAGATGGAAGCTGTACAAAAGGACCACTGGTACTTCGTGGTACTCATCTTTCTTCCTTTTCTTAAAGGTAAGGACTTTAATTTCTAGCTTTTACTATTTTGTCATTCAGGAGTGGTAATGTGTTATATTAAAACCCTAAAACTAACACTCAATGTGACTTTGAGGAGACTCAGAAAAGTGTAATTTCCCTGAATATTTTTAGGCTCTTTGTTAGACTGCATTCTTCAATTAATTATTCTGCAATTTATTTTTAGTTGAGCTGGTTTAAAAGACTGTACAAAGGCTTTTTATTCCCAGTTTTTGCAAGATATTATTATTCTAAACCTGCCAGAACTCTCCCAGGGGCATCACTGGACTTGAAATCAGATGTCATTCAGCTCGTATAAAAGGTTTCGGAAAAAAACTTGGAAGCTTGATCACCGACTATTGTCAGATGTGTTTATGTGTACTGGCTCAAATAAGCCTCATTAGCATTACCCCAGGGATGGCCTCAGAGCTGTGAATGGCTGTGCTAATCTTCAACCAGAAGATTTAGGAGGGGAATAAGTGTTTGATTGCTAAACAGCATGGATATAAATATAATTTCTTAGTATTCACAGATAGCTATTCTTCTTTAAGTACATACTTACATTTGTACTTTCTTTGTTGCATCTTTTAATATAAGTCATGATATCTGTTTCAAAGTTCTGGCACATTAAATAAACTGAAAGCTGCACTCTTTACAGTTGCTGTCCAGCAGAAAGATGCCATCACAGTCCATCTGGAGGAAGGCATGGTTCTGGACTGTTTGTGCCCCTGGAACGGCAACCTCAGCATGGTGTCCTGGAATAAAGTGCCAGACAAGGAACCTGTGGCTGTTTTCCATCCGGAGTATGGCGTAGCTTTCTCTCACCATTATCGGGAAAGGATAGAGTTCCTGAGGACAACGCCGATGGATGGAAGTATATCCATGAGGAACGTCACTCACCAGGACATCGGGCTTTATCACTGTTCTGTTCAGACCTTCCCCCAAGGCCCCTGGACGAGGAACATTCAGGTGGAGGATTTAGGTAAAAGATTTTGGCAGGGATTACTGAGGTGGAAATTTTGAGTCATTTTAAATGAATCCCCCCCCCCCCCCCCCCCCCCCCCCCGAGTGACTAAGAGAGGAACAAGAATCAATGTTGTAAATGAATGTTCTTTATTTCCTTCATGTGGTTTGATTTCTTTCTTCCTGAGAAGCTATTTCCTCTCTGTCCTACACCTTTTGTTTTACAGATACACCCCCAGAAGAAGACGATAGCCCACAGCCGCCCACCCCAGAAGATGTAAGAGTGGACACGGAGCTGGTAGCAGAGCGGAACAACAACCTGACCATCAAATGTAACCACGTGCACAACGGCACTGTCTACCAGGTCATATTGGAGAAGATGCCGCACAGCCAGCCTTGGAGCATTATCGGAGTGTGTAAGAAGGTGGAGGGGGGCCTGGTGGGAGAAGACTACAGCGACAGGGGGGGGGTGAGCTGTGCAGACAGCCTGGACGTCAGTCTGCATCTGACAGGCGTGGTGCCGGAAGACAGCGGCTTCTACCGCTGTACCTTTAGCACGGACACAGGAGTGCAGACCACCACTGTGCTGCTCACTGTGGCCCCTCCAGGTACAAACACTGACCTCTAACATACACATGATCTTATCAGTTCATTATTTTGAAGTTGATACGAAAAAGGATTTGTGGATGCAAAAATGCCCACAGAGTGCAGAGATTTAAGAAACACAATGAATGTAATAAAACAATTGTTGTGATGTTAACCCTAAGCGTCGCCAGTAGAGTCACACGGCATTAACCACAACATCCTGTTTCATGTCTCACTTTACTGTTTCCGTAGAGCTGTGTGTCTACACACTGTTTTAACGTGATGTGGTATCAGTGAGTCTTGACCAATAAAAAAAAATGGCACATCAGTCACCACTAGCACAAAGACCACAGCTTTCTGTTGAGTAGGAAACATTGCTTTCAGTACAATTTTGTTTTTGATAGCATTACGTTCTCTCATTTTATACCCAGGTGGATTCAGCCTGTCTATGTACATGATGTATATTTACATCGGGGCTGGAGCTGCAGGGCTAATTCTTCTCATGGTCATTATTATACTCGCAGTGAGGCACAGGTAAGATCACATGATATGGGTCAGTCTTATTTAATGGCACTTCAGTCTGAAACAAAAAAGCAGAGTAATTATTTTCAAATAAGTTGAGTTGTAACTTTAAGGCCAACAAAACTTAAAGCTACTGTGAGGAACTTTCAGTTTTTGTTGATCTTTGTGACCGCGGTGGACAAAGTTGTACCTCTATCTCTTTTCTTTTTGTCCTGTTCACGTGTAAGTATTATTCTGTAAGGAAAAACATCCTCCTGCTACTTTTCACCCATCAAACTTACCACTGACTTTGACTCTTTTTTGCCGAAATTGTAAAAAAAAAAGCCCCTCAGATCCATGCGCTGTAAAGCGCCTCGTCTGACCTCTAACCCATGGCGGCAGTGGAGAGCTTTATAAATGACTATAAAAACAATAATCAGCCTGATCAGTCCTCACAGGAGCTTTATAGTTCACAATCTAACAGTTGAGCTAAAGGCTAACTTCAGCATGCTAACATGCTCACATTGACAATACTAGCATGCTGAGTTTTAGCGGTTTATTTTTTATTTTTACCATCTTAGTTTAACATGTAAACATAGGCTTACTACTGGGGCTAATGGGATGTCATTGGCATATCCAAGGCAGATCAATCTATCACAGGTTTTCCATCTTTAGGGGGGCATGAATATCTGTCCAAGACTCCCCAAATTGAGTTTATTGTTGAGATTTATTTTTTTCTAAAGAACTACCGAGACTCAGGTTCATTAGCCACCAAATTATTTGGACTGTAATTGTTTTGGACGATTTCTACTTGAGACCTGTCAGCAATGGTCATTTGTTCCACTACTGTTGCTCACTTCCGCAACTGAAGCCCCATTTGTTTTTCTAACTTTCTTGTCTTTTCCTGTTCCCACATTTAATCATCTGAATTGTGGGAGTTTTCACCACCAGGTTTGAAACCATTGCACTAGATGTAAAGTTGGGCAAAGTCAATTAATTCAAAAATGATTAAATTGCACTACATTTCGAAGTGATCTAACAGTTTTTTTAAAATTTATTTTGTCCTGGATGAAAACAGCTAACATAGTTAAAGATGTTACAATCTGTTCTTTTATGATTTATAAAAAAAAGAATCAGTACATTCTGAGGTCACATCTGAAATTACCCATTGCTAAAAACAAGTGCTTCCCCCCATTTCTGTTGCACAACACAAAAATCCCAACAGGAAGAGGAACAGGAGAGAAGAGTACAAAGTCAAACTGCACCCATCTCAGAGTCAGGTGAGCCTCACCTTAGTAATCATTTCTACTCTTGTCTTCACACTCGACTCTTTTACGGCTCTTCCTTACCTTCTCTTCAGACATGCACTGAATTATAAAACTGTTCCTCTTTATTAATCAATAAGTAACAACTCATCCTGTTCTTCATACTGCACATTCTGTCTTCATGTAAACATCGTATTTGTGCTTCTTACTCAACTGACGCAGCTTCACTGTGACTGACCATGTAGTAGATGTTTCATAATATTAAACTTCATTTTTTAACATGAACACAAATTGGTTGAAAATGTAATATTTTATCACATATTATACATTGGGATTGTTAGTCACCAATGAGTACTATATTCAAGTGAAGCTACTTCCATATATTCTTTTAGGTCAATTTCTTTTTTCTTTTTTATCATTTTATTTGATTGAGTGAGGGAGTACATCAGTACATTCATTGTTCCAACATAACTAATAATCATAGTTTCATAAGAAAAGGAAAAACATCACATTTCATTGATAGACCCGGCTTATATTGTTTACTCACACATACCATGCATCTACATCCAAATCTATCTCAGGCTGTTCTCCATCCATCACCCACAAACAAATATATACTTTGAAAAATAAATTAATAATCCATGGCACACTGAACATAACTTTACTGTATTTTATTGTGAGTGAACAACAAGTTTCACCTGTAGCTTCCTCAGGTTGTTCCCGGCACAGTCACAGGGCACACACAGGTGTGTTAAACACAAATGGTCACATGTCCAATCAGCACAATAAACATTATTCCAGGTCACAGCCTCAAATGAAAACTATAACATTCTAAAATAACACAGTCATCCATGTTAATGTTCATTTGTATTAAACACACCTGTGTGTGCCCTGTGACTGTGCTGAGCCAACCTGAGGAAGCTATTGGCGAAACGCGTTGTTCACTCACAATAAAATACAATGAAGTTATTTTCAGTGTGCCGCGGATTATTGATTTATTTTTCATGGTATGTTTCTGAAACCGAGTGCACCTGAGAACTTCTAGGCTGTGCCCAGGGTACCCTGTTGGTCTTTTATATATACAGTATATATTTCACAAGCACCAATTACAGACACACACACGTTTTATGACTCTTTTAGGTACATTTCTTATAAAGTAAAACTTGAATAAAATATATAAGCAATCTTTTGATACACATTTTACTTAATATAACTCTATATCTGAAGCTCCTTTTTGTGTGATTTGGTACAATGTAAATATATGTCATCATAAAGAGGAGATTTGGATTGGGCCCTTTCTTATTTTGTGTTTTTTTGCATGCTACTGCAGTAACACCTCTGTGTCTAACACCTCATATACTAATACAGCCTATCTTAAATCCACAGCAAAACCACTATGAGAACATCTCTGTGTGCAGGAGTGCAAAGAAGCCCAGGCAGATCAGAAATGCTCCAGTGTACGCCAACCTGCAGACAATACAATCATACAAAACCAAAAGTTAGCTCCATGATTATTGAGCACACATGAATCTGATGTATTGCATCATGTAAATACTTTTATCAATCACAGCTGCAGGTTATCCCTCTGCAGATTTAAGTATAAATCAGCAAAAAAAACTAACATATAAGAACAGGAGCTCGTAGTAGTTATTTTATTTTTTTAAAATGGGAAGCATGCAGGGATCACAGTGACACTGATTCATATTCATGGTTTGAAAAGGAAGCAAGATGGGGCTGACAGATTGGCTTTAAACATGTCTTGCTCTTATTAATTAAATGTAGTATGTACTCCATAATTACTGTTGAGGATATATTTGTTTGGGGCAAAACAATAGTTGACAGTTACCGTCACGCAGAGAGAGAAGACAAAGGCCTGGATAATCATTCTTTTCACTTCCTCAACCCCTGAGTAAAACGATTGACAAAAGCCTGTATAATTGCTCTCCTTTTACTTTCATCCCTCCTGGTTTCCATTCAAAGCCTGACAATGGTGTCTAATCATCTAACAGAAAAGAAAAGCAGTCACTCAACGCTGTACCATCGCATGAGTCTGTTGCTTTCCCCAAAGGGCTCTGTGTCTTGTATGGCTGCATCCTAGTTACAGAAGGCTTATATTATGAAAGCTACTCTAATGAGCTAATCCTGCTTATGTTTAAAACGGCTCTCATTTGTCTAGTTTATTGATAAAATATTTTCTTTCTTATTTTGAATCATACATACAGTTTTTACGCCAAGATGTCACAGGATTTCTTCTTTGTAGATGATTGCTAAGCTTGCCTATGTGCTCTTGTAAATCAGTATTTAAAGTTTATGGACGTACCTCGGAGCTGTGTGTTGTTTATTTGTAATCTGATTCATTTATCTCCATAGAAATGGAGGCAGTGGCAGAGGCAGTAATGGATATGCAGGCTATCCTGCTAGGAAACAAGACAAATGTGGACAAGTTAGAAATATGGAACTCAAAGAGACAATATAGTTTGGAATCGAAACTTCTTCTCTTTTTTTGCCTTCATTCTCTCATCTTGCTGTTCCTGGAAAACAGAACAAGCTGCAAGTTTACTTTTGACTGTGAAACCTGTGGTACTGTGTGGGTGATCAGCAATAGTGAAACTGATGTGTGACTGTAAATGACTCCAAATGAAAATAAAAATGTGTCATGACTGCTAACATGTTTATTTCTTTTGTTGTGGGAGTGTGGCATACGAAAGCTAAACTAAATAAAATATATACTGTAAATGTCTTTAGAAAAGACAATTATCTACATATTTTGTGTTTGAGGTATTAAAAGTTTGACATTTTTGCAAATTTGTTTCAACACAACAGAGCCCCTGAAGTCCCAGAAAGTAAAATAAAAAAAGTTAATATCTTGTGTGCACAAATCTATTTTGTTTCTACTTTTTGAGACTTCAGGGACTCCATTCATTACAGAGCATTAGAAGAAAAGATTAATACCATTCATGGATTTGTTATAGCCGTTGATTGGTCTAGCTTAGCACAAGGACTGGACAACATGGAAAATTAGGGTATCTAGCTCAATATTTCTAAGTGACTTCCCCGCTAAAAGCACAAAATTACTCATTATATCTTTCCCCTAAAAAATGCCAAGTAAAAAGTTTGAATTTTTGGTGGAATTTTGTCATCAAGAAGTTACCAAGTAGCCGTGGCTACTAGAAGTGACTGTGCCTGCAGTAGAATTTTTTTTTTTCCATTAACACCACTCATTTTCCTTTTCTTCTTTATACATTTTGAGTTGAGAATTTCTTTATAAAGCGCTCTCTGATAACGCTGGAAAAAGCAAGTTTGCTGTTTACAACCTATGACAAGATACTGTGCTAAAGCTTAGCTAAAAGGATGCTAGCCTTATTCTTGCTCAATCATATGAGTCAAATCAATCTACTATTAAAACTCTGCATAAAAGCAAACAAGTATCAAACAATTGTGTTAATGAAATACTACCTACCTCGACTCCAAAATTCCCTGCTAGCTTAAAAAAGTTGATACATGTAGAACATTCAATTTATTACCCTTTCATCATCAGAAACATTACATATGTACATTTAGTGAAAACTGTAGTACTACACTCAATGTGTTCAAAGTGCTAATAACATGTAACCTGACAATAACTGAACACAAACGAGTTTGACACAATTACAATCATGAAGCAACAGATAACATGACATTCCTACAAACAAGTGAATGGCTACAACATACATATGCCAAAAAGAATAGCAAATGATAAACACAGATATCTAGAACTTTCCTTCAGTCTGCAGTTTGTACTCGCTCTAATGGTCCAGATGTAGTGGATCTTTTACACATACATTTATTTATCACACTTGAGCTTAAGACTCAAGACTACACGAGCAGAAATGTGCCCAGACATGTCAACAGCTGTCTGTAATAGGGACTCTGTGATGCAGACACAATTGTAGACTCGTACTTTACTTGAGGCTCAACTTAATAAAAACATACGGGCTATTTAAATACAATTGACAAAATAAAGTGCCTGATAGCAAAACTTCAACATAAAATAAGTGCTTGTACTTGAATTTCAAGTTCTAGGAAGCTATTTCTCTGTACTTAAAACTAAAAACTCAAAGGAAGTGCTCTAATGTTGATCAAAGAACGTATTTGCTGCCTCAAACTGATTGTCATTGGAATCTATTTTATAATTTCTGAGTTGTTGCTTGGCTTTTCCGGATTTGAGAGATCTGTGTGTTTCTTTAACCTCACAAAAACTACAACCATTTTAACCACAAATACTGAAAGACAGAATAAACTAAACTAAATGTGTTGACAGCCACCAACAGGCAACAAGTGTTTTTCTTATCTCTAAAGGAGCTCGAGGAAAGGTTAGGATTAGAAGTATTTCATGTGGGATATGGCATTTCTGAGGCTACTGGGACTTTAGACGATTAAATATAGGTTATTGAAGGTTCAGTGCTTAATTTTGTCTACAGGGGTAAACTAAAACCCAAAGATGGTAATTTGGGTGTGTAGGTCTCACACTCTGCGGTCTTTGTTGGAAGGCACTTTTTACTTGAGGAGGACATTGCAGAATATCGTCACAGGGATCACGTAGGCTAACTTCACTCACATTCTACAGAAAAGATTCACTGAAATATTTATTGGTTTTCTGTTGTCTCTTTTTATCACAATTACTACAATGTTTGTTTCTGGTTCGTATTCTTGCTAATGGAAAACAAAATGGTATAAGGTATAAAAAATAAGGTAAAGGTCTGAGATGCTTTTAAACACCAATGATCAGCCACTTTTATAATGGAAATGTTGCTTATGCAGTCTTTTGAATGCTTGACAACAGTTGGAGATGAAGATTTAATCAACTCTCAAGTCTGTAAGCAAAAACTGAAGCTAGCGCTAACATCTGGTTAGCTTAAACTTAGTTCAGACAATGGTAACAAAACCACATACCAGCACCTCTAGAGTTCACAAAATGAATACCATATATCATTTATTTACGCCGTACAAAAGTGCAAATACAAGCTGTGGTTTGAAAGGTGCTGGTACGCAGTTGTTTTTAGCTTCCTATAGGTCAGCCCTATGTTCCCACAGCCTTATGTTCCCACAGCCTTGTGTTTCCACATTTCTAAGAATTTTTTCACTGAAAATTAGGCCCGATATTCCCACATTTCTACGATTTTTCTCAAAATTAGTGTTAGAGTTCTGGATTAGGGTTAGGGAGAAAGGGGGATAAAATCTGATACAAATTTCTGAAAAAGGACTTGTGGGAACATAGGAACTCTCCCCATGATGAAAGCTAAGCTAACCGGATGGTGGTTTTAGGCTAGCTGGATTTTTGATATTTATTGTTCAAACATGACGGCGGTAACAATCTCCTCGTGTGGCTCTTGGAAAAAAGGTATTTCCTAGAAACACAAACTATCACTATCATTGAAATCTAACATTTATTTCCAATATTTTGTACAGTTTTAACGCAACATCTCAGCCTGACAAATATTTATAGTTGACAATCCTTGTTGTCAACCTATGATGCTATTATTTAACTCTCACTATCAGCTCATCACCATCTTTGTTCTCACATTTAGCTAATGAACCAGTTCTAAATACTGTATACGAGGCTGTAGAGAAGCTAGGAAGCCATTAAACCCAGATTGCTTTCCCACTGTAGGGTCAGCAGTTTAAAGTTGAGGATTTGCAGAAGTTACCTTCTCTCATCTCTGACTCGACAGTCCACTCTTACATACTCGAAGCATTTTTCGGAATGACGCTTTCCCTTTGCTGGTTGTTACCGAATAAGAGCTTTAGCTGATCCATCACTGCCTTCAACTTGGAACACTTTTCTGTGTGACTCATTGATCAATTTCACATTCTTGAGAGTGGGTAAAAAAGTACATAAAAGTTTGGGAGAATGATGTGTCAAAAAATGGCAAAATTTCTCTGGAATTGGTTGCTGAGGCAGCAAGCTGTTCGAGTGAGTCTAATGTGATTTTATCCATTTCACACAAAAAACACCTTTTCTGATCATTTTTTAAAAGTAGAACCCGACGTGTTCGTAACTATAACATCTTGAAAAAAAATGTTTCACTGATTAAAAATCTGAGTTCTATGGGCTTTGACAACAAATGAACAAAAAAAATAAAACTACACTTTCATGATTTTTGGTGCATTTTTGTAGCTACTGTTGTTGCCACACAACATACAAAAAAAACAATTTAGGATCATTTCCATAAACCAGTCACTCTACAGCAGACACCATGAAATGATATATTACACATGTCACTATACATATTTCTACATCCTTTCTACAGTAGTGGGCAAAGTGTTCAGTTTTGGGGAAGCCATTCTTTGTCATTGAAGCGGTCTTAGGCTGCAAGTGGATTCACAGCCACTAGAGGGCGACGGTGCCTCTTCCTGGTGCTGGCTCTCCCCCTGTTCTGGCTCATCAGATAGAAAGCTGGGGAACGTCTGTGCTCGAGGGATGAATGTCATTGACAAGCTGCTTCCTGTAGAAATAACGAGTGGGAAAGGAGTCAGTGGAGCTCTTCTTTAAAACAGAATAAAACGTAATTTTTACTTTATTTTCCGTAACAAACAAATCCTGTTTTCTTAGACAATATGTTGATGATACAACTGTTGCTTGGTTACAGCTCATGCTGATGTATTCATATGTTGACAAAAATAATCCTGGTGTTCTTCATTTAGAGAAAACATATATTTAAAGCCTTCTGATGTAGGTGGATCTTACATAATACAAAAATATATATAAACCCAAAAAAGTACAATAGTTACAGACATGAGAGAAAATCAAACTTTTACCACAAGCATCTTCATTTCATAACGATTTACACTTGTATTTATCTTTTTCAAACGCCTCCTTCCTTTCCTAGCTCTCACTCCACCTTTATCTAGATTAATTGGACCAATTTGTTCTGCAGTTCATCCTGGTTAAGTGAACTGAGAGAGGGGGAATGGATACTTGTGGGTGGAGGGCTGTTCTGTGCAACTGCGAGACCATTAATAATATATTAGGATGCTGTTTGGAGATGTGCTCAGCTAGGTAGGTTGAGGATAAAGTGGCTGGCAGGCTGCTGATCATGCACCGAATAAGGAGGAAGTGGCCACTGATGAATATTTCAGGAGGCGCAAAATCTAAAACACTGTAATCGAGTCCAACTTAAGAACAAGCTACCTCCAAATAACAGGTGACTGCTGCTTGTCACCTGTGTGTAGCATAGCTATAAATATGTGTAGTTTTTAAATCAAATAACTTGAACTGGATAGTTGAAATCTGATTGGAAAGAAAACTTTCTATAAGTAGTCATCTTCCAGAAAAACATAGACAAAACTCTCCTGCAATAGGTAATAATCATAGCGGATTTCCATTCATTGCAAACATTCATTGTGAACTCATTTACAAACACACACACACACACACACACACACATCTTTTTTCTGCGTGTTCCCGTCACACTGTCACCAGAGAGAGTCAGGGCTCAGACCGTGAGACGCACTGCAAACCTCACAACACGTCAGAATATAAAATATGACTAAGTCAGCCTGGTAATCAATGTCAAGTGGATGTGTGAATGTGTGTCACAGAGAGTCACGGAGGGAGAGGAGTCTTGTTAAAAACAGAAGTAGTGATGCAGAAGTAAAGAAAGACAGGGTGAAGAGAAAGCGAGAGAGAGAAAAAAAAAACACTTTTCTGTGTGAAGTAAGGGAACAGCAAGACAGAGGGGCTGGTGTGGGGGTGAGGATGAGACCAAAACAGAGGCAGCCATGCAGGTGAGTCATACCCCACCCCCCAACACACACACACACACACACACACACACACACACACACACACACACACATGCACACACACACACACCTCTGTCCACAAGTCTTCCCTTCCACCTCTTACTGGAAAAAAGAAAAATGAGATAAGGCTCCAGCTTGAGGTTTTAAATGCAGCTCAGTTCATGTACTGCGAGTTAAAAAAAAAAACTGGAAGACTTTCCTTCCCCTCGATATTGTATTTAATAGATTGCTGAAACGCCTGGTGCGCAACCAGGCATATCCTTTTCACATCTTTGCCAAGACAATCGCTCCTCAAGCAAGGCCAATTTGGCCTGATAAAAAATAAGGCAGGAAGCCCAGTTCAGTCATCTTCTCTGTCATTAACGGCAATGTTTTTTGATGGACTATACATTTTGGATGCAGTCCCGTGACATCATCTATCGGTTTATTGACTGCCTTTTTGAAGCCATGGTTTGACTTTGGGCTGTTGACATGATTGTTGGTTTCTGTTTCCAGAATTACCATATTTGAACAAGAGGGGGACCCTTGAGAGGACCCAAGTCATCAAAGCTAAACATTCTACACCTGAGGCAAATTCATTAGCTGGCCTGTCTCAGAACCCATCAGCTATCAGTCAAGACTTGATCCTTTTCTGTGCTTGTGTTGCTGGCTTTGTTTACAGCCCGACTATCAACTTAAGAAGCAAGAATTGATGCTTGCATGCAGATCTGTCTTAAGACAGTAATTACAGCTAACTTGTTGTTAAAATCTGCTAATAGGTTCTGTGATTATCTATTCCCCTTTAACCTTCCACGTGGACCATTTTACTGCGTAATGTCTGCTGATAAAATCGGTTGATGTTACTTCTTGTACTACAAACAAAACCATAACACTTCCAAGTCCAACATTTTTCCTTGGCATTAAGACTGAAAAAAATCTGGGAAGACAATTTTTGGACAGTAGCTTGTCTGCATCCCCAGTGGTAGAACACAAAATAACTTAAAAAATAATAATATAATTCCAGACCATTGTAACTTCTTCAGGGCTAAGTCAGCTATGGTGAGTGCAGACTCCAATTCCTGCCAATTAATGCTGAAATATAAATAACATATTAGATTATAGATTTACATCCACAGAAAGAGCTTAAGCACAGCTTTCTTGGATAGCCAGTTAGTGAGATGGCTATGTCAGTGAAAAAACAAGGTCAAAACAAGGGGTACGCACATCCAAAGAAAAACTAACACACATAGTAGAAGCATTAAAAAAAAGTTTGGCACACTGTAATAAAAGCTCCCAACTTTCATTTCAAAAGCAACGTCTCAATCTCACAGATCTTCTTCAGGCATTGTCAAGTCAACATCACGACGCAAGACAAGCAATAATAAGGCAAAGACACATTGATGACACAGGTGATCTGTGATCTGCATGACTGACAGTGAACCTGCTCTCAAGTTGGACCAATCAGAAGCAGAGCTGGACAACACTCTATGATACTCCCGTGTGCAACATTAGTGCCATAAACCACCCAGCAAAACGTAGTATCAACGACACAAACAAACACACCAAACAAAACGAGTGAGAGGTTACCAGTTTAGTTCAATATGAGATAAGTTTAGTGAATTAATTAGCCGTGGCGATGTCTAGCAAATTGCCACTAGGCCCACCTGTCACATAAAAGCGGCCATGCCCCTTATTATGCATAACTTTTCGGCTTAATACAATTTAAAACGATGAGTCATGTTAAATTTAAACCCATATTCAGTAGTCATGTATCGATCGTACAAAACGGTATTTTGTAACAGGCTGTAAACATGTTTATTTCTGCGCTGTGTATTTTCAATGTGGGCTCTATGGAGATTGACTCACGTTTGCAGTGGGCCTCAAGTGGACAGTGGAGGTACTGCAGTTTTTGCCACGTCTGCATTGGCTTAATTTTTTTTTAACACCAGAGGCTCCCACTTGGGATTGTCATGTGAAGCCAGATCCCTGATAAGATCCACTCTTTTTGCACAAGCGATACAAACGTTAACACGTTTTAAAGTATCAGAAACACAGAGAGAAGAGGGTGTCAGCGACCTCCTCTACCTCCTCCTCCCCTGTCCCTGTCCCTGTGAGGAGCAGACAGTGATTTGTCAGTGCCTTTTCATTACCAGAGAAGGTCATGTCATCCTATCTGGCCCGGGGTGGCAGCTGCAGGGCCCGAGCAGACGGGACAGGTAGGGAGGGCACTAAGGCACACACACAGAGTCCTACAGATACAATGGCGTTCCTGGATACAGAAGCACCTCTTCATGCATGTATACACAAAAACGCACCTGTCTGCACCTTCCTTCTACACAGTGCCATAACCCAGCTGGTGTACTAGTCACAGCTGTAACCAGAAGAAGAGGCAAACTCTGGATTATGCGAGGCTGCTGACATGAATCTTTGTCTTTATTTGTGTGGTAAAACAGAAGTGAAAAATAGTCTCCAGGATCCATAAAGCTTCAGCTGCTGACTGAAAACTTCCCAACGATCGATCACAAAGAAACCAAAGCAGCTGAAAACAGTTTTATCTGTGATGAATATTTTATGGAATTCATTTTTTGGTATCGAAATATACTATGCTCCTTGTCCCCTGCTGCAGATAAGATAGTGCTATCATCCTGTTCTCCTATCGTCTTGACCCTGTGCCTCTAATACTTGCTCCCTCTCAGTTACACTCCCAGCTGATCCCAGAATCGCACTCAGTTCTATTAGAATTGTTAATGCTTCAGCACTAAACAGTGAAACACAAAGAAAGTCAGAGAATAAGAGAGAGTGTTTCTGTGTGTTTCTGTGCAAAATGTAAAAAAAAAAAAAAAAAAAAAAAAAAACTACAGTCATAAAATGAAACCAAGTAAAAGAAATACAGACATTCTTGTTCCCTTTCCATCCCCACTATTAGTCTGTAATTGAAGCATTTCCAACAGGCAAGGCGCCTTTGCTCTTTCAGCTCCGAAACTTTAAAGTGCACTTATTTGTATGCATCAGCAACCTCACAAGAACACAGCAGTTTCAGTGAAATGCAAAAGAGTGAATAGCATTAGGAGAGTAGAGGTGGGAAACAATACAACGTAGATATATCGTTTTATCCTACATTTTCTAGACATTAAAACATCTATGTGAGGTTTTAGTTCCAAAAATATTTTCATTATGGGATTTTAGGATATTAGATTACATTTTGTTTTATAGAGCTATAAAGATGATCCAGCATAACTGTTTTTTCTACTACAACACCTCCACATCCCTTACCTTTAAACAAAACACATTTCAACATTATTACTTTCAATTATGGCAAACTAGGCTTTTGGGGATGTATTTTTGAAACACTTCCAGCTCAATAAAAACAGATGTGACATCAATTAAAATAAAGGAAAACTTTACCGCCTGCTTCCTGCGTTAACAGGGGGAAAGAAATAAACAAATAGGTGAATAAACCTCAATGGGACAGGAAACTGTGTTCCTTAATTATTCCCCCGGACCCGCAGGGTATTTGAAAGCAACCCGAGCATGACTCAGCAAATTGACTGTGCTGATAGGATATTCATCACGCACGCAGGGAGCCAAGGAGCTGATCAGCCAGCCGTCATGGTCCAAATTCCTTATTTCTTATACCAATTTGCTGCTTAATCCATTTTGGCTAATATCAGCATTATTAGAGGAAAATAAGCTGATGTTTCTGTTACTGAGTCCAGGAGAAGCCACCATCCACTTCTATAGGTGAGTTACTGTTGGAGATGTATTTCTTGAAGAGATGTTCCTGGAAGTTAAACTGCCAGAAGTTGTACATAAATTACAAGAGTATCTTAAACATATTATAACCATCTCCTTTTAGGAATCAAGTTGCTTAAACATTATGTACAAAAATAAATTAACAACTTAATATCAGTCTGACTAAAAGCAGTGTGTCAAATAGAATAGATGTTTTTTTAAGAAGGAATGTACACCATGATTTACTTCATTAACCTGAGGTTTGAAAAATAACTTTTTCAAAGTAATCAGTTCAAATTTTATTTTTATTTTCATAATTTGTCAATCAACATAGGAGTGAAATGTTTCTGAGAAAATACTCTCATTCCCCCTGCATTTTCCGTTCATGTTATAAGGTGAAGGGTTCGACGAAAGAAGACAATTTGTGACGCTATCAGAATTGTTCCACCTCTTGTGACCGTACCATCCTGAACAGACCCAGTCTCGTCCAGGATATCACATTCGGGCCGTGTTAGCTTAGTACGCGAGAGTTTGTCCAGCCTCCGCTGTTGCTAAGCAGAAAATGCTACACTTCCAGCTCTGTGAATAGGGACCCAGCTATAAAATGATAGAACAGTAAAATTGACCAATCACATCATCCCTCTTAGTGGGTGGGTTTTGTTATCACTAACTTTATGACAAGTTCCACCTGATGTAGAAGACCAAATTCACAAGCTAGCTAGCTATACAACTCCTGCCATCTAGTAAAAGCTGTGAGCCATGTTGCAAGCACTAGACGCACCGTGTGTGTGTGTGTGTCTGTGTGTGTGTGTGTGTGTGTCTGTCTGTCTGTGTGTGTGAGCATGCATGACACGCCTTCCACAGTCCAAAGATCCGGTGTCGCGAGGGGAGCTAAACTCCTGTCACTCCCCAGAATCACCTTGTCGTCCTCGTTGTCTGACAAGACCTTTTTCCTGCTGTGTCCTCAAACACACTGATGCATTCAATTTATTCATGGGAGAGGAAGGGAGATAATGTTTCGAGCTGAATGTGTGCAAGCTGAAGGTGGAGGGTTGTTTTGAACTGGACAGACACACAGAGAAAGTGTGGGAGGAGCAGCGGAGATGCCAGGGTGATGGATGAGAGAGGAGCTCCTCTGCTCACCAGAGTTTGGAGAGGAAGAGTTTAAAAACAGGGTTTACAGAGACTGAGCCTATAAATAATGACCCTGAGGTAGAAACTTATTTTTTTACTTAATGTGTTTATGAGTTTAAACATGTTTGGTAGAGTTAGTTTTTTTTGCTTTTAAGCTTATCAGGCCACAATTAAATGATAATGAAAAAAAAAAACACAAACACCAGCCACAGCTTTTCAAAAGGAAACAATGACGTCAGAGCGACTTTCATCTTCTGGCCTGGCTTTCTGTTCGGCTCTATCAGTGAAAGCCAAAAGGCCCCTAATCCTCAGATAAGTCTACTAATCAACTAATACGATAGACAGAGCATAATCTCATCAGCTCACTAATCACCTTTCTGCCTCTGGTCTACAAACAGACATCAACATTCACACACAGACACACCTTTTTCCTGAGTGCATGTAGTGAACACAGGGAAAAATACAGACCGACAATTAGGACTCCACAGTATGAGGAAAACATGCGATGTGGAATAATCTCAATATTGCAATAACGATAAGAAGTATGGTTAATAAAAAAACAAAAAAATCAAAGAGCCAGTATGTCTGTCTGATGATTTACAATATAAATGTGTTTGCAACCTGGTTCTCCTGAATCTCAAACCAATCCCATAAGCATTTTTTTCAACACTTGTTCTTTACCAAATAATTTGCTGCAATGTAGCTGATACCAATCTTTAGCTAGCTAGCTAACTAGATTTAACCACATCTGATGGCATCAAAAATGTGTGGAAGCATGCCCAGTATACCTAAGTCTCCATCTAAAGAGTTAATGTATGCTTGCCGAGTAAGAAAGCAGTACTTGTTTACATCAAAGAAATGTCTTATTTATAGCAATAGAGGTGTTTATTGCGAATGCTTGTATCAAAATAACTATGAAAATGGGATTAATTGCACAACCCTACTGACAACGCTGTTTTGACATTAAATGTCTAATGTACTTACAAGAACACACACAAACTATCTGGTCCATAATCATGTGCTTTTGATTTCTGTGTTTCTGTTTATGTAATGCTAAATTTACGAAATGTTAACAGAGAGAAAAAAATTGTGACTGAATTGAAAACTTTTTTTGTGCTAATTCTGATTAAACTATGAATCTGTCCTTTACCTTAAATAGAAAATGCTTCTTACCTTTAGCTCTAAATGTATAAGTAATAATAAGTGAATTTCATCAACAAATAGGTTAAATCAAAGTATATGAGCCGTTTGTAATTTAATTTAAGAGTTTGCTCATTTTGTCATCTGATTGAGTCTGTGGCTTTAATTCACAGATGTGTATGTCTCATGTTGCAGATCAGATGCCAAATGAAGAGCTAAGGTTTTTCTAGGTTTATTTGTGAAATGGGCAGACGGCCAGAGACATTTTTTTTTTATTTAGACTCTCTTTGTTGTAGCCAATTATCTCAATGCTTACAGTGTCTCCTGCATGTTCAAATTTCCATAGCACCTTTCTTGTGACAGTCCAGCAGACCAATCAGAAGATAAGTCCAACAAGTTAGTTTCTTGAAACTAATCTTAAGTACTGAGAGTCATTGTTGAACATTGAACATAATATGTCTCATATATTGAAGACATATGAAGAACCAACGCTCAGTTATCGTCCCCTTGGTTAATCAATGAATGACACTTGGCTGTGTTGTATGTTAATGAATGTTGTGTGTAGTTATAGTAGAAGTAGTTATAGCTTTGTATATTATAATGATGTATAGTTATATGAATAGAAACAAAAATAAAATAAGATTTGATTCTTAGAGTTTCCTGAGAAAAACAAGTTATGTAAAATGACACTTCCTCCATCACTGGGTATAGTATTCCTTCCTTTCTGTCACTCAGTCTTCTTCTTTCTCCACCTGTCTTCCCTTCACCTCACTCAAAGTGCTCCACACATTTCCAGTGACAGAATCAAGTAAAGAAACAGCAACACTTTGCGTGACATAATTAGTAGCTTCACGCCTGTACCTTGGTAACTGTAGAGATCTCCCACGCTGTTCTGACGCGTGATGTGCTGCCAGTAGGCGCTGCGTGGCAGGGAGATGGACTTGGTAAGCGTCTCTCTGGAGTGGATCTGAAACAGACACAGAGAGAAAAAACTTAAAGTCTCTCACTTTCTGTCGCTTGCTCGCAACGGGGGAAATTGCTCTAGGTGTGTCGGTAAACAAAGAACGTGCGTATACAGTATATTGCGGGATGAATGGCATGTTTCCTCTCTGAATGGCTGCTTGGCAGATGAGATGAGGAAGCATTTGGGATTAGGATGTTGTTGTGCCGCTGGGTGATGTGTTTTAGACTGTTATTTGCAGTGTGAGAGCCAAAAAGTGACTTGATATAAATGAGAGACCAATATTTTAGCAGAATATCTGCATTCACTTTGTGGAATGAAGCAGAATTAGCATATTTAATGATAAGTCCCCCCCCCCCACCCCCCCTTCTTATGCAACTATTAGTGGTAAGTTTCATGTAGCTGTCCATGTGATTTATAGAGCTGAGGCTAAATGCTGCATTTGGAAAAATTCCCAAATGGTGAGGTCCAAGTGCACGGCCATATGGTCAAGGCTCATCAAACACTAGGCAGGCCTACATAAATAAAGAATACAGATGATAGCAGGGAGGAGGAGGAGGGGGGAGAAAGGAAGGAAGGAAGTAAAGGGATGGAGGGGTGTTATGATGGAAGGAGGGAGCGGAGGCCAAGACCGTGGGGAGTCGGACTCAGCTCCCGGTCCAAGACAGCACAGGGCAATACCTAGAGACACATGCATGTTCACGTGTGTGAAAACCAGGATTTATTGCTCCTGTGTTTATGGGGTCCAAAAAATATTCCAGTTATGTACTTGTTTGGTCAGGCTAAATCTTACACTTATGGGAAAAACAATGAAACTATATATTTAAATATAATTTAACAGCATTAGCGGTAGATCAAAATATTGATTTGGCATGTTGATGTATGTGAAATAATTATGGAATCATCGGTGCAAGATATTGATATTTTAACAAAAAAAAACTTTGGCAGTCTCAACAGATTTAATTTCCAATTAAAACTCACTGCATCATTACTTCATGTCTCCTCACTGTGGCGTTAATCAGGTATCATGATGTATCATTGTGTGATTGTACAATACATATATTATCCCAGAATCACTGTATCGTGATATTATTGTTATCGTGAGCTACATTTTGCTTGTTGGATTGGATTGTATGTATGTATTGTATTGTGTCCCGCCCCTAATATCTGTGTGTTATCAAATTCTGTCTCTCTACAAATGATCCCATATCATTAGATGTTTGTAATGTTGGCAGTGCTAGAATAAATCAGTGGGCGTCACTGTGACACAAAGACAACCAAAATATGAAAAATGTACCTGGGAGCTCTTCTCCATCTCCTCCATCATCCTCTCGTGCTGCTGGGCGATGGCCAGCGTGGCCGAGTGGACCCGCTGGTAGATCATCTCCCCCTCTCGCGTCTGGAACGTGAACAAACCCTCTCCTGTGTCACACATCCTGCGCCAGGAACACACACACACACACACACACACACACACACACACACACACACACACACACACACACACACACACACACACACACACACACACACACACACACACACACACACACACACAGAGACAGAGAGAGAAGTGCAAAGGCTTTGATCGCATTCGCTCTTGGATTGCTGATTTACAAATGTGCATGGTTGAATGTGCGCTTACAGAGAGCCGCGCTGATATAATAGTCCACTGAAGTTAAACTCGCTCACAAATGCGTGAGTAGATACAGTACACAAACAAAGACACGCACCCACAGAGGCACCTGTCACATCAGTGCCTGGAGGGATCTGCAGCAAACGTTGATATCCTGGGATGTTTTTGGATATCCAAAGTTTCTTTGTTGAAGTTTTTACAACACTTCAAAAAAGTTTTTATTTTTTTTCATTCCCACTGCCAACCCTTCAGTCACACAGACACAAAAGTATGTATCTTTAAGCACACACACCTTCCAGATTCAAAAGTGAACCAAGTCGAGTCTCGTCCGTATCTGCGCAGGGAGCTGAGAGGCCACATGACGAGTTTGAGCCGAGCGTTGTGAATGTCCCACAGGTAGATGTTTTCATGGGTGATCTGCATGGTGCACTCCCCATAGATGTCCAGGTTCGGCGTGGGCATTAAGTACACGTTGAAACGTTCTGCATAGACAAAACTCTGGATTACTTCAAAAAGAGATCACAATGTAAACATTTTTTCTTACATAGCTACAGTGGCCATGACGCTAGTTTTTTTTGTCCACATTTTGAAATGTTCTTTCTCTATCCTGGTGTAATTTAGGTGAATAAATTGTAATTTACAGTAGCATTAAAGTGTGACATTAAAAAGATTTAAAACATCCAGATCCAGACACATTGTCCCTGACAGCTTGTATTATCCACAGGACAGAACAGTTGTGAATAAGACCCCTTATTCAAACCATTATTAGCTTTTTTGGCAGGAATTACATTTTAATATAAATACCATTTATATACGTATATCTGCAGGCTTAATATTTTGGACTAGCAACAGCCAGAAGCCCTTTAGCTTAGCCTAGCACTGTGACTGACCTGGTGGGTATTGGCGAATTTAGCTCTGTGAAATTTACTAAATCAGAAACTAGCGCCTCTTAAAGCTAAAAAAATGAAATGATAAAATACAAGCAATTTATTAAACCAAAGCTTTAGAGGTTCTATGCGGGCAAATTCTTGGTATCATGAAGAAAGCCAGGCGACATGTTTCAACCAGTTGCCATCTTTGCTAAGCTTAGCTATGCTAACCATCTCCTAAATTCAGCATCAGCGCTTAAAGTTGTACAACTTTTTTTAAATTTAACTTTTGACAAGAAAGAAAATTTGTGTTTTTCAACACACTAAACCTATTGATTGGTTAATAGGACTTTTTTTTTGTCAGACAACATCTGAAATTTGACTTGCCTCACAGCAGCTTAATTTACAACATTACAATTAAAGACAAGACAGAAAGACACATAAAGGCTATCTGACACAACACAATGGATATTCAGAGGCCTTAAATGTACTTTTGATCTTGGATTGAACTCCATATTCAGTTTTAGGATTGACTAGTATACAAAAGACTGCTTTAGTCTGACCTCATAGAAACATGGAACCCTGAATCTCAGGTTTGATTTGAATAGTTTGAAGTATCATTTTAATTTTAAATTTACACACAATTTCAGATTTTGGTTTTGTCTTCTCATCAGACAAATATTTGTATTTATGGGAATCGATCTATCGCTTGCAAGACAAATCATTCCGAATTGTTTTTTTCTGAAAGGATCCTTTTAGATGTGGCAATTAAACAGATGTTATGTATTTCAATGAAGACCACTCGGAAAATAAATGACCTGCAAAACATCGTAGCATTAAGTAGTGTCAGATGAAGATAAAAAGTATTGACTTAAGTCAACATTGCATGCATGGTCTGGGTGGACTGTGGAACCAAATTGCCCTCTGGGATAAATCAAGTCTCACTTCAGGAGGAAACATGGTTACCAAAAGACTGAAACAGTATATCTGTTGCACCTTTGACAGAATTTGATATTTTGTGCATTCATGCGGTTTTCAAAAAATACACTTAACTGTCTTTTGTCTACTGTACTCACTTATACTTTGTCTTGTATCCAATGTGGCATATACAGAGTAAAACAACCCTTTAGAGTGTGTACCTAGCCATCCATCGTGCTGTGCTGGGATCAGGGAGCCAAATCTGCCTCTTCACATTAAACCAACTCTCTGAGGCAGGCAGAGGAAAGGAAGAGGGGCAGAGGTCCCCATAATCTAAATTAGTTCTCACTAATTATGCTTAATGATTCAAAATAAGCCATGTGTCTGCAGTGGATAGGAAATGGCAATGTCATAGTGAGGCGTATTTTTAGGGACAGTGAAAATGAACTCTGATCTAATTATGTGCCCCTGCTGTTTGGGGAGGGCTACTAATTGAAACACCATCGAAGGCCCCAAGCTTCTTGTTTCATTCATTAATACAGGCAGCAGAGAGGGGATGGCTCTGTTTGTCTCTGTAACACTGTAGCTCCGAACAGCAGGACTTGTGCCACAAGAGAAGGAAACGGGATTGAGTTTTTACAGTCGGCTGGTTCACCGCAGCGCAGTCAAAACTTGTGTATTGATATGTTGAATAAACCGGCCCAAGTTATGTTGGAGAATGCAATTTCAGTTTACAGCTGCAGTGAAATGAAATGGGTTGAAATGACGGCAGATTCTTTTCAATTACTCGCCCTTTTTACAACTTTAAACTGCTCTTCTTTGCTTGTTGCCTTTTCAATTTCCTCTGCGAGTTTACAAATTACACAGAGAATGAGCTCCTCTGTGATAGCGGTGCCCTGTTGTCCACACTCTTTTCCAT
Organism: Labrus mixtus; assembly: GCF_963584025.1. Lineage (NCBI taxonomy): Eukaryota > Metazoa > Chordata > Actinopteri > Labriformes > Labridae > Labrus > Labrus mixtus. The sequence goes on from NC_083630.1 coordinate 13,151,685, forward strand.
TTCTATTTCCTGTGAGTGAAATATGTGGGGAAGCACATTTATATCATATGGCTTCAGGAGCCATAATCTCATTCATCTCTGTGACAAGCTTCATTATGAGGGAAGCCAGTGATGCACAGCACTTCTCATTAGGACTGGAATAGAGCCCCGACCACAGCCTGTGACCTGTGCTCTAACTCACACACAAAAAGGTTTCGGTCAACACACACACACCCAAACGTACTTCAGAAGTTAAACCAACATGTGCTAATGTAACTAAAGACGGAAACAGGGGACTTTTGGATCAGGTATTGACAAAAACTGGCCCTAATTAGCCAGGCCTAATTGGACAGCCCTGTTCTGCTCCCTTAAACCTCTGAGGGCTTGGTTGCATTAACTCATATGGGATTGTAGTGCAACCGGTAAATGCTCAGTGGCGGGAGTGAGAGAGATTGACCCTGAATGGCTGTCTGTGTTAGCAGGGACTAATTGGGCACTCACCGTTCTGCTCCCGCTGTACCCCCGCTGCTAACAGGTCTGGCTCTCCCAAGCTGATGTCGTTGAGACGGCTGCCGAGGCACTCCACACACAGCAGCTTACACCATTCCTCGGCATCCAGCTCTGCACACACAAACACAGCGTTGATGCATGTTAACGATGAAACACAAACACACAAATCCCCTCAATAACACTGCATGGACAATAAAACAACCCGTCAAAAATCATACTAACGCAACCATGCTGCCTTTACTGTGTTTGCACATGCACAGGTCCATAAATCACCCAATGAATTTCAGAATAAAATGCTGCACATACAGGACATGAGCACAGCAAACAGTATCCAGGGGAGAGAAAAATCTATCTGATCGATTAGGTGTAGATTAAAAGAGGAGGTGGATTCTGCGAAAGTCGGCGAGAGATGAATGCTAGTTTTCTCCTCCCCCCCTTTGCCAATACTCAATAAAAGTAGCTCTGCTGAAACAATATGACCACAGTCTCAAATGAAACTGGTGGTCATCTAGTCCGACAATCAATAAGCTATTTTCTAAATTAAACGAATGGCTTTAGCTCAAGCTTGAGAATTGGAGAGGAAATGTACTCATGAAATAAAGTAAAGAATATTTCAGCAGAATGAGAAGGCCTTATCTGACTACTTGTCGAAAGTAAAATGACAACTTCTCCTTTTACAAACATAACATCAAATATAAAGTTGACAAGCACCACAAGCTGTTTAGCCCAAGTTAATCAAAAATACTTCAAGATTGAGAAAGCTTCAAAGTCTTTATTATAATTGTCAAATTGCTGCTACCAGAGCAGAACTTACTTAGGCTATTTACCATAAAACTTCAATTATTAGCCTAGCTTTTATTTACTCCAGTCTATGAAATGACCCTGCCTTTATTTGGGACAGACGTCAGCAAGAGACGAGCCTTTAATTATTTTCTAGCAAATCTTGTGGACAGCAAAGGCGGGAAATATAAGACAATTGTAAATTTACACCAGAAAGAATATTTAATTTTGTACAAAATTAGAATGTTGATTATAGAATCACAAACAAGTGCTGTGTTAGCCTATGAAGCCGTAAACATATCAGAATGTTTTTAGTTGTTTAAGGCATATGTCACAGCATTACAATTTAGCAAAAAAGATGAAGTTTCATAATCCCAAAATGTATTTCCATCTCTACAAACAGAGTCCTCCTCGACCCTCCTGTCACTCACTGAGGTTTAAATGTCTTTAATCTTTATCCAGATAATCATGCAGGACACTCTGAGAGCACTAATGTTTAATGCACTTTATTCTGTCTTTCTTGGGCAGATGTTGAAAATAATCTTTAATTTTTGTCTTGCTGACTTTTGCAACACTAAATGCATAGAGGGCTTTAATTGAGACCTGCATTTATTTGTCAAAAAGTGATACCAGGTTAGTAAAGGGGACTGGGCCTCAAATCGGTATTGGGTTTTTAGTAGAAGTTTTATGGTATGTGTTATTTCTTGTAATTTAATGAATACTTGAACCACACCTTATTTGTCACAGGTGTTAGCTTGGCAAACAAGCTGGCCAGGGCTAGCTTAGTTTAGCTTAGTGCAAAGATTGTGATAGGGGGATATAGCTGCTCTGGCTTCCTCCATTTTTGAAACAATTCTACTTGCCTGCATTAGTTACTGATAAACATGTTATATTGTGTTTTTTTTTTTTTTTTTAATAATTACAACTAAAGAACAAAATGCTGGGTTTACGGGATGTTAGCCAAGATCTTAGAAAGAAGCTGGTGGTAAAATATGGATAGCTACGTTTATCTCAGCACCAAGATAGCAGCTGAGGAATACAGCTGGTCTGGCTTCCTCTAATGTTTGAAGAAAACATGCCAGCTCAGCCTGCTGATAAACATGTTATTTCTTAATTGTTTAATCCATAGGCCTACTACAAGCAATGCACAATACTCTGGAGTTGTATGGATTGTTAGTTAAGCTAATCAGCTGCTATAGAATTTATATTCTCATAAAACTAGCTGCAAGACAGCAGTCATATCAACATCAGTCTATTCCTTGAAGGTTCATGTTAATGTGTAATATTGGGAATTAATCTGGAGAATTATGTTTATTTACTCTTCTTAAAATTACAAGAACCACGCTCTCAGTTATATTTTAATAAAGCTGGCACTTAGAGAAGGGAAGGCATTTATCATAAGACTGGATTCTTTAATCGAACGCTAATTGGAGACAAATTAATTCAGGTATCAAATACGGAAGTCTGCGTGGCAGTATGTTGTTTGTGAATACCAAATTGCTTCCTGTTCAGTCAGAAAAAAAAAGAGTTTACAGTGTAGAAGATTTCCAATAGTCTTATGTGGGCTTTTGGTTAGAGTTACTGAAGTATGAAATGAGCCAAATGCCGCAGTTGGTTATCTTTGAAGCTCTTTAACTCCAGGCTGGAATTCTGGGATATGAAGCTTACTATGACCAGTGATGCGTACAAAGAGACACATGTGGAAGAGCGGGAACGGCACAATGATTCATTGTCAATTATCTGAGAGTCAGCGTCTGCTTATGTACGGTAATATGTTTGGAGGTAATTTAATTTCCCTTAATTCACTTCAAGCTAGCTTGGGTAATATCTAACAGCCTGTTTGTCAGATCAACTCTGGTGTCCAATGGGACAGATACATACAACTTTGCAGGGTGAAGGAAAGGTCTGCTGCTGCCTGAAGCACTTCATTCACACACATAGAGAGCACAAAAAGAGCCGCACACGCACACACGCGCACACACACACACACACACACACACACACACACATACACACATACGCACTCTTCAGGCAGCAGTTCTGCACTATAGCTCTATGCTCATTCCTCTCCAGATTCAGCTCATTTAGGCTCACTATGGCCTTTAAGTGACTCGAAAGTCCCACAATTTTAAGGCCAGTGAGTGGAAGATCAGCTAAACAAACACTTCATCAGCACAGTGGCAGCCCGCGATCATCTATGTGCCATGCATAAAGAAATATGTTACCGTGTGGTGGTGGTGGTGTGTGATGGAATAGGATGGAGTGTATGAGGATGTAAGAAAACAACAGGATGATGTTAGAGGAAAAGGAGATGTGAGAATTGAATCAGGTGATAGTCAGGAGGATGCTTGTCCTTCCTGATTACAGAAGCTGCCGGCGGTTAAACGGACTAATACAATAACGCTGTTTGGACCTAATTCCGCTGTAGAATCTCAGACATTGATGCGATATCAATCTGCAGGTCACACTCTGCTTTTATCTCTGTATTGTGCATGTTTGACAGATGCTCTCAAAGCCCACAGCTGTCAAAGAATGTGAAATCTAAAAACAGTCTTTTCTTCAGTTCCTTGTTTCGTTGACAGCACACTAAAAATAATGGCACTGCTTGAGTCGTAACATCATTAGGTTATTTTTTAAATAAAATATGGAGGGATATCATAGGCTTAATGACTTTTTTTTTTCCTTTTTAAAAAGAAGTCAACACGTTAATAGAATCTGTATTCTATGGATGGAGTTAGAGTTGTATCCTTGGATGCCCTTAAATACGTTCAATGCTTGTTTTACAACTGCCTGGTGAGTTTTTCAGATCCAAACTCCGAGTGATATTGCACTGTAGCAGAAAGGCTGGATGCCAAATTAGCGCTCATGTTATCTCTATTTACAGATTAAACATAAAAATGTAGAATGTGCACTTGGGGGTCTTCATTTTAGGATAGTGTTCTGTTTTCTGTTTACAGTATTTGGTCCAAGGAGTATTGACCAATCAGGCTTAAGTGTATGCAGGAGAAACAGTCCATAGATAGCAAAAGCAGGTGGAACTCATCAGTGTTAATCCAACAATGACTCAATTATCTCTTTAAACGGATATCTGCATGCATGTGAAGACAATAATCCACCAGAAGCCATCATTCCACCGGAAATGTCAACTTCATGCCAAAAACCGTGTCCTAACAGCACACGACGCGAGCGAGCGTGCTGTTAAGACACGGTGTAGTGCTGTGTTGCAAAAACCAATCGTTCAACTTTCTTTCTTCTGAATGCATTAAACAATTATCAAAAAAAACTCCATTCAACAAACAAGCATTTATAAGTTATAAGTTGTTTTCAGAGTTCAGACCTGAAATAGCCTGTGTTTTTAATTTTTTGCAAATCTGCATCATGATGCTGTTTTACTGAGACATTTTCGACCCATTAATTGCGAGTAAATAACAAGACGATTGGTTACTTTTTCAGACAAATTAGCTAGAGAAAAAGCCTCTTTTTAACTTCCAGATGAACTAGCGTTCTTTCGGCGTAATGACCTACGAAAGGACGGTGTTTACTTGCAGATATAGCTGGAGGGGCGAAATCCTATTTGTGGTTATTGATCTGAACACACAGTCGCTTCTCAAGTTGCTAATTGGAGTGTAAACAGTGCAGCACACAGAAAAGGAAGTCCGCTGGCTAAATCGGAATTAACGAGAAGTTGGCCATAATTCCCAAAGGCGTAGATCGTTATCAGATGATAGCTGATGGCTTCTAAGATTGACTCTCATGTCATGGCCAATGTAGCTTTCAAATATAGTTTTACAACAACATATAAGAAAAAAACTGTTTCCCTCAAATCAATTACAATTTTCTCCCTGGACCTGAACATAATTAAATAAGCCACATTAATATCACATATTTTTTATGCTGTATTCAATAGTGGTGAATAAGGGGTGTAAATGTGAGTGTTTCAGGAAGTGTAGGACTATGGGAGGTCTGTGGACACACAGTGATAAAGACATGCGTGTGATGACGTGAGGGGGAAGGCTTTAGGAATGGAATAAAGTCGAAGAGAGAGAGAGAGAGGGGGGAAGGAAGAAAGAAGTGAGTGATCATGGGAAACGGCGTAAAGGCAAGAGAGAGTTCACTGCTTTTAGTTCAATAATATTTCCCCTGAGCTTTCCTGCTACTCTCCATCAAAAGATATTTGATCATATGTCGGCACACATCCACAAGGCCGGAGTCGAGACAGAGATCTTCATCTTTTTCTGTTTAAAGGATGCAAAGGCATAATTTTGCCTCTGACCTCCTCTATACATCCAGCTCCATCTGAAGAACACACCACCCATGTGCAGATCATGCACCTCTTTAGCTTCCTGTCCACGTATTAGAGGCAATCTCTATTGTTACAGTCTATAATTGGGTTGAAACACACTGCAAACGATGCCCAATATCATTTTTCATACCTGCAGTATGAAAATCAATATTTCGGAACAGATCCTCCCACTTCTTAATATAGCGGCAAATGAGCATCACTTGGCTCATCTCCAATTCTCTGCTGCCTCTTTCACCTCTCACTTTCTCTTTCTGCCTCTCACTTCTGACTCTTCCTCCGCTTCGTGAAAAACTTTCCTCAAACCACCCCTTCACTTTTCATTTGCATGTAAAAAAAAAAAAAATTAAAAAATAATGCCTTCCACCCTCCACTTCAGCCGAGAAAGATGAATTTTGAATTTTGAATGGGAGGGAGGAAAGGCACTTACCCGATTCACAGGCAAATGTCTTGGATGTTTCGTCACAGAAGATGATGGCCACAGCGTGTTTTTTTGTCTCCCGCGGCATTCGGGTAATGTTCTTGATGTTATGGAGCTCAGTGATCTAGGAAGGGGAGAGTGGCAGAGAGCACATTAGCTTGAATGAACAGAGGCAGCAGGAGCAGGAGCAGCAGTAGGGCTTAAGTGCCATCTTGCACTGCTTCGCTGAAAGTGCAATAGTAGTTAGAGGCTTAGCATATATAACAGGGCCAAGTCAAATAGAAATGTGGGTGATCTTTGGGGATAAATAAATAATAGAAGTTTTCCCGATGATTACAAAAAGCTCTTCACAGCTACAATGTCTGCTCCTTCCACCAGCTGCGATACAATATGAAGCATGCAATGTATTGCTATTTATTGTAAAAGCACTCCATGAGTAAATGTGGCCTGGTACTCATTCTGTACAGCACTGCATCCTCTGCTCAAGCGCTCTCCTTCAGCCTGCTGTTTCAGTCAATAGAGAGGAGTGAGATCAAAAGCATCTAAATCACTTTACCACGAGATTGATCGTGAATGGAAAAAAAAGAAGATTACATTTAATTGAATATCACCTGCATTTACAGGCCATTTTGTTCCCTGTGTTCACTCTGCCTTGGAGATAAGGCCCATTACATTATTGTAGTCCATTGTGCGCTAACTGTGGGCCCTTTGCCAGGCTGTTGGGAATGAATTATCTGGGCTCACTGCCCGTATAGTAAAGCTGAACTGTATGAGGTTAAAAGAGCAGACCTAATAACACAGTCAACATATGTGGAATACAGATTTCTTTGTTCGATAACGTTATGTGTAATAAATTCAACCTCTATCTGATATTACCTGCTCAGCATTCAACATACACAGAGAGCGGGATCAAACAAAAAGGATATCAGAATTCATGCAAGGCAAAAAAGACCAGGAAAAGGAAGTTATGGATAGATAGCCGATCTTTTTTTTTTATTTGTTATTTCTATCCCCCAGAAAGATACTATCTTAATATTTCATATGAAACCAGGTTATGTTTTCCTCCTGTGAAGACAGTATATATTTGTCCGCAGGCGGGCTATTCATACATTTAACTGACACTTAGAAAGCCTCAACCGTGGGAATTTCTGAGCTGTGAATTCCACCAGCCTCTTATCTCTTTCTCTGCTTGTGTCTGTTTGTGTATATGTGTGCATGTTTCAGTCTCTCTTCATGTCTATGTGTGTGTGTGTGTGTGTAGCTGTGTGTCTAAGGGGAGAGGGTTTGGGTGCATTCCCAGCCCAAGGCGCAAGAGTCCAAGCAAAGTGAATCATCAGTGATGAGGCCTATTCCTCATCTACTCTCCTCTACTTTCTTTTCATGTATTCAAAGTTGTGAGTTAAATCCAATATTAAAAAGACTAAAAGTTCACTGCTACGCTCGCAGCTTTTTGATGCTGTGCCAGCAGAGGTTGGCCAGTATGTTTAACAGTCAGCTGGTTAAATGAATCAAAGTGACAATGCTAATGTGATCATGTTTAGAAGGTATAATGTTGACCATGTTCACTCTCTGACTTTAGCATGCTAACATTTGCTTGCTTGCATAAAACCATCAGCTCATGGAAATGAGCATGCACCAGCATGCTAAAAAGGTTTAAAACCACAATGCTAACATGCTAATGGTCAGCAGATATAAACTACTACAACAGGCTGTTCACTCTCTTAGGCTAACAGTAATATTATTGACAAGAATTTAATTTTAAACCATGATAACGGACAAGCTGGGAGATGAAAGTTAAGACTGCAAACTTCTGAAGGGCACATGAATGTCTGAAAGTCTTTTTATAGATGTTGACACATCATGGGGAGAGTACATGTCAGTACAAAATTTCAATCTCTCCAACTGTGGTAAGAAATATATTTCCCTCTATACCAAAGTGTTGGACTAACCCAACCAACAGTGTGTGACCAAGACCAACCTGTAACCTTTGAAGCTGAAAAGTGAAGTGAACACCAATCTTCCAAAAATTGCAATTTCTTGACTGGCTGCTTTTGCTGGCTTAGAAAAAAAACCCTCTACATATAGGCCTATATACAAATAAAATAAAACAGAAAACAATTTGTCTATAGATTGGTATTGGTAGCCCGATGTGTATTAGTAGTGCATTATCCCTTTTTATTTCATGGAGTTGAATACTTGTTCAGTTCGTGTTGTTTTTCTCAGTTTCTCTTTAAACTTTGTACAAGTACAAGTGAGCAGTGAGTGTGCCAATTTCTGTCCGACAAGCTTTCTCAGCTGTTTTAGACCTATACAGTATATGTTGACATGTATATTAACAACTCTGGACAGTTATAACATTAAAAACAATATTTTGCTGTGGGAAACACTGTTGCAAACTCTGTCATCAGCCAGCTTAGCATAACTTTATTTCTCTCCAGCTCCAGCCTTTTGTCCAAGTCACTTTTGGCTCCAAAAAAAAAACCACAGTGAAAACAAACTTGACACTTAAATCAGACGATTACATTCCAATCGGTAAAGTCAAGATGGCTACATCCAGAGTTTTATACAGTCTATGGCTTGGGCTAAAAAATGTCTTAGCTTTTCCAGTTATTTCCACTCTTTGGACTTGTTATATTTAGGCATTTAAATACAGCTCCATCTTTTCACTTTATCTGCCTCTGCCAGGAGCTCAGGAAAACTCTAGATATGTAGCACACAGAAAAACAACTTTTCACAGGGCTAAAAATAATGCAAAAAATTATTCAGGGATTGTCTTACTGTGTGGACCAGTGCGTGTCAGAAAGAGAGAAAGGCATAAGAAAAGACAGAGTGGGGGTGAGGGGGATATGGAAAGAGAAAGAAAAAAAAAAATCAGTCCCCATTGTGTTGATTCTGTAAATCAGCCACCATTGCAGCCTATTTCCTCCTAAAGCACTGCAGCGTTGAATGAAGCCCTCAGACGGGACCTTTCTTGATCTTTGTGGCGATGCATTACCAGGTGCACTGGTGCATGTGCGCACTCATCGCTCACTCCAGCGCCTGCTGTATGAGATGCCTCTGAGAGGGGGGTTACAGCCACACTGGATGCCTCGAGTGACAGCATGATGCAGTAGGCAGGGAGACGCTTCATTCACAATACATGGGTGATACTGAAGCAGCAAGCGTTGCAAGTAGCATCTACCTAGCTTGTACTTGAAAGTGTACTGTAATATGAAAAACTGAAAAAGACTCCCCAGAGTGTGAGAAATCCCCAACCTAATTCATAATCGCATGGTTACTAAATCAGCTCTCAAACTGCAGTCACGTATAGGAAACCTGGTGTCAAAATCCCATATCAGTCGCTGTTATCTCCTCTCATTACTGTAAAACCCTGTTCACACAGCTACTCCTTTCACTTCATCTCCTCTAACCATGATAATGAGCCTTAATTGGAGTGTTTCAAATGGCTTAAGAGGTAGAGAAAGATGTTTTATAGTCTGGATTATTACTTTAGCAAGGGAGGGGGAGAAGGCCCCAGAGGAAAGGATAAAGTGGCAAAAAGTGTCTTCATAGATCCTCTATCTTCTGTAACCAACGGATACAACTTTTTATATGGGGACGAAAACAAGGTTTTTGGAAACAGTGTGTATTACAGTTCAGTGCTCAGTGATAGCATTTATTCTATACGGTACATTTTTAAACTTCTCTTCTTCATACAAGAATCCACCAACTTAAGTTCCTAAATGTTATCATTGAGTATAGTTTCAAATGACAACCTCTTAAGGTAGGAGACCATTGGCATCAGATTTTAACAGCTAGAGATACTCAAAGCTCCCGTGAGCAACTTGTGGTTTGTGATGGTTTTGGTGCCCCCTGTGGGATAAGCAGTGATCTCAGACAAACTTTATTATAAATGCATAATGTGATGTAAACTCAAAATGTATCTGTTTTGGCAGTGTGCAGTTAATCGCCTTGTCTGACACCTACCAGGGGTGACAGGCGTAAAACATAAAGTCGGTCAGAATAAAAATAATCGATCTTCATTCTGATGGTCTTGTTTGCTTTTTTAGATCATAAAGAGGTATCAGTATTAATTTTAATCTTAGTCATGACCAGATAGAATCTCCGAACAGAAGCTTTAATTACACAAGTTCTCTAATTTGCAAAACAGGCACTGTCTAATAAATAAATGTGCTCTGATCTCAATGGCATTTAGACTCAACCAGAGACTATTCTTTAAGAAAGGACAAACACTTGTGATCCTTTTGGGACCATGCATATCTACAGGAGATCTAATATGAATAGGTGTTGTATTAGCCTAATATCAGGCTTTAGTATTGCCCAGCTTGAATGGTTGTCTGGTGGTGATGTTCTATAAAAGATCAGTGAGACCAAATCTTTAGCAATCAAACTCCAGACATTATGAGTATTGATTTCTTTTTTCTTGTCACTTCGTCTTGTCTTATTGTGATGGACCAAAGGTCTGACTGACATCAGTTTCTTTTTGCCTGAACAATGTCAACACAGATGTAGATTTTACCACATTGCTGGTGAATAATGACATACTATATATACTATAATAGAGTATAATACAGTGCCATCTATATGCATACAGCTCCAGAAACAACCTTTATAGACTTTTTTCCTTTTTGAGGCGTTGTGTAAACTTTGATTTTAGAAGGATTTTCTCAATCTTTATTTGCTTATGCAGCACTATACTTAAAGTAAAATCTTAATTGTTTTTTAAAATGTATTTCCATTTATGATTTCAACATGTACTGCTGGGAAATGTTAATTGCATTTCACTTTATTTTCACACACTTCATCGGTTGATAATTGTATTAACTGAGACAATCATTGGGAGGTTCAGAAATAATATATTACATTTTCTTATAGATCAACTGATTGAATATTAGACAAATATTTTCACCTCTTATATTGCTGTGACTTTAAAGCTGTTTGTTTGTTTTTCAGCTCTGTGTTTACCTTGTTGAAGCTCCTGAAGTACGCCGCCTTTTCGTCCGGGTACTTCTCTAAACGTCGGGGTCCTTTACTGGACGCCTTCTTGAACACCAGCCAACACCTCCGGAATATCTGACAACAGAGAGAGATAGCAACCCTGTTACTGAAGAACAACCCCGAAAACCACAGAAACACATCGAGGTAACCAAAGATACAAACTAAAGCAAAACACAGACTGTCAGGACAGGTTGATTTAACCACAGTAAATGGACTCAACATGACAGCATATCAACAGCACAGACAAATCTGCTCCGATTTAACAAAAGCAGGGGGAAGAGAAATCAATGCAAACTGTGAGAATTCAAGTGTGTATTAACCATTAAAATCAAGAAAACATTTAAAGAAATAAACACTCTTAACAAACTGAGAATGTTTTGTCATGAAACTAAATATAGATTGGTGATTGTTAGAAATACGCACAACTCATAAAGATTCAAGATTTTTTTTATTTGTCCTTTTTCCTCATTTATCTGCATCCTTAAAAAAGACAAAATGGTGTTCTCCCATTAGCTCTCTTAAGTCCTTGAAAATAAAGTCCTATCCTGATGATACACTAAAGAATGCTGTTAGTAATGTCAATTTGAAAGTAAAATCTCCAAACAGAGAAGTGAAAAAAGAAAATCAAACCATTACACCTCATTGATCAAACGCCTCTTAATAAAACTAAATGGGATGTATTTCATTCAAATGTTATTATCTCATGCCGTATACCTTCATTTATTTACTGTAGTTATCAGAAAGGTCTGTTTAGGACAGATGATTCTATTATCATAAGGAGTCACTGATTTCATTATAGTTTTATCTCCTTATTATTGGCTCAGTGGATGTGAAGAAAATAAATGTTCATACTTTGGTGAGTTGAAGAATTAAAAAAAAATCCTTTAGCAGCCATGTTAATCAGAAAGACATATGAATATACCATAGCAAGGTAAAGCGTTGGCACACTATCTTACACTTAATTCAAACTTTTAGTGTTAATGGCTACAAATTTAACTTTTTTCAAAGATCTGTGAATGGCAGAATCCTAAAAAGCATTCTTTCTGAATCTTATAACTCTAAGTCAATTCAACCAAAAAACTGCCTTACAGGCTACAGTATGTTCAATACAATTCAAAAAATCATTTTGCAAGGAATTAACTTGGGTCAGTGAATTTGATCAGTTTAAGGATTTCCTTCAAGTTGGCAATTATCTCCCTTAATTCTGGATCTTTAATTTGTTCAGTGATTTATTCCTTTGTCTTCCAATATGTCTGTTAATTGACTAGTTTATAGTGTGCTGGGCACTCACACTTGCCATCCCATGAGTCTGAGGGAATCCCCTCAGTGCTGGGTCAGGTGTGTGTATTTAAGACCAGGTGTAGGAAGCCTTCATATCAACCCTATGGGTTCCAGAGCTCTGTGATGACTCACTGGTTATGTCTGAAACACAAACTCATTACCTACCACTTACTCCCTACTCCCTTCTCTTTAGTAGACTATATAGTGCACTAATTTGTCACAATAAAAAATAAACTTTTCAGACACTACTCACTCTCTCACTCAGTGCTATCAGAGGGAGTGGCAGGTTAATTCATTGTTTTGCTCTTGTTGAAGGTATGCAAGTCTACAGAAGCACCACAAGAACATGTTTGCATGATTTGCTCACCATTCAGTTTCTCTGTGTGTTCGTGTGTATGTTGGTACTGGATACCCCCCCCCCCACCCCCACCCCAACCAATCACTTGCAATGCTTGTTGTAATCCCTCTTGGATAACTAAGGAACTCCCAGTCTGCATTTGGAGTCCCAATCCTCCTAAACCTCATGACACAAAAGGACAGATACAGGCTCCAGCTTCAAGCGTTAAGCTGAATTTCAGAATATGTACAAGTTTAAAGTGTTTTCAAATACGGCCAAATTACTCTTAAAAACTGCACGGAGATTTGATCTTAAGAACTTAATAACTGAGTTTCAGCCTGGTGTAATGCGCTTCCTTTTATGAAGGCTGTGAAGAGGCCTACTGATCTGTTTCGTTTTCTTGCAACACAATGTGAACACACACCTACACACACATACACAAACTGTCTCCGTGTGTGGTGCAGCAGATTACTGTGCATTGTATTGATTACTGGACCACAGCCTGGCCCATCTGCATGCTGAAGATGACACGAACACATCTGACTAGTTCAAGGTCAAATCATTAAAGGGATACATGAACAAAGACAAGCACGCATACACAATACTGAGATGAACACACAAACCACTAACCACAAAATCTTATCTCTTCTCACAGATCAACTACATTCAGAAATATGTGTGTATGTTTCTTAAGCACCTTAATGTTGTCATCTAACAGCATGTTATGGCAATTTAAGATCTGAAATGATTTCTGCTTTTATAACATTTCAAGCAATTCAAAAGTTTTTCCAACTGTTTTCTTTTTACTCTAAACCCCACATTTTGAAAAACCTGACTTTCCTTGGACACCAACATCTCTGAGAATCGATTTTTAAGAGCTTTTGATATCATTAAATCTGCTCCATTATATAATTCCACAACTGCACTCATAAAGCATTTGGAAAAGGCAGAATTTAAAAAGAACATATGAAAAACGTTCTCACAAAGGCTGTATCAAGGTGTTAAAAGCCAATATAGACAGAGCAGTGCAGTGGAGAAGCAAAGGAAGTGTGATGGGATGGACAATAGGTTATGAGTCCTATGTGGCTGCCTATCTCTAATAATGGGACCCTTCTATTTCCTGCTGGAGACAGGCGCTATCACTCTGTCTGATGTATGATTGCCCTGGGCCTCATGGTTGTGTTAGGGAACCATGGATGTACGATTAATTTGTTTACTCATCTGGTGTACTTCATAAAAGGCCCACAGAGTTGAACTTGGCACTTTGCAGTAATTGACTAGAGTGGATCCCTAGGTCCTTATCGGTCTGCCTTGATGGGCTTGCATTCTAGTTAAGTGTTGCTGAGGCCCATTATAAACAGCAAGCAACACAAAATAAACCGCTACACACTAATGCACCGTGGATCATTCTCGGACCGTCTGCGAAATGCTTTCACAAAGTACGGAAACAAGAGATATGTGATAAAATCTTACAGAATTTATTACAATAATGACACACTTACAAATCATGAATCAAAACTGCAGCCTAGACAGAAATAAAAGCATACATGTGCATCCATCTTTTCAATGACCATTATCACATTTCCGGCTATCAAACCCAAAAATTAAAGCTAGCCTCAATTCCACTTTGGGAGCTTGAGTCTAAGCTATGCTGCCTGCTTGCCGCACACAAAGTAATCCACCCTAGGAGTGCTCAGATTAAGTAATTATACCAGCACAAAAGCAAGCTCAGTGAGATAGCTTGTGCATAATAAGAACTAGGGGGTATGAATGGAGAGGGCTTAATTTTGCCTGTTCCATGGTTGTCAATGCTTTGTGAAGGCGGTTCTATTCTCTGGCTGCTGGTGGGTCCGATTCAGAAACACTCATACACTGATTGTAATTATACAGGCGTGAATGAGACTCTCTGATGGTTTGGTGCAACTTATTTAATGCCAGAGCAGAGTATAAAACACTATTTGGCACTGAAAATCAAGTCACAAGTTACAGGAGAAAACAAAGATGTGTTTTTACTTTTAGATGTCATCTGATACTGTCTGAAAGCAGTCCCCACCTCAAACCATCCTGTGAGTTACCTTTGGCCCATCAGGTAAGCATTCCAAAGCTTTATCTCCAGAATTAAATATCCAAGGCATAAAGCAAACAACAAATAAAAATGGATTTGGAAGGTTTACATAGGCAAAATGGCAGGATTGTGGCCAAAACCGATGCTGCCTTTGGCTTTGATTACGGCAATGTGCAGAGGCTGGCCGGCCGACCTTTTCATCCACAACCTCTGTTATTCTGTTTCCTCCACAACTCGCCCATATTGTCCTGTGATTGTTTTTTTCAACATTAGGTCCTTTTGGACCTTGAATGTTTGATTTACATCCATCCACAACTTCCTGTTTTTAGAATTGGTCTACTCCCATTACTACTCATAGTCATTCAAATCAATTATTTTAATCAAGTAAGACACATGTAAAGCTACCAAGAATGCAGATAAATAAAGGCGTCATCAATAAAATTGACTTTTAGAATCGTGTAATAGACCCTGTAAATAGTAGCCTATCAGAGCAGTCCTTGGGGACTTTGGGGAACTGCAGCCCGAGCACTGACAGTGGTGGTGTGTAGGAAAAGGACAGACCGGCACAGCAACAAAACCACAAGACTGCAATGACAACAGGGAAACTCAACAGGTATAGTGGTTTAAAAGTTTGAGTTATGATAGTCATAGGTCCTATTTAAATTATTAAATCATAATTTAGGTGTGTTGCTGACTAAATAATAACTCTAAAAGCTTGCTTGAAAATGGAAAAATATTATATTTATATTTATATATTTATACAACAACGGTCATGTCTGCTAAAAACAATGCCATATTTTGTGTAACTCACGGAGATAAAATGTAACACTGGCTGGCTGAAAAAAGTTGATTTGTTGAAAATCCAAACAGGTCTCAAGGTATGTTACAAGTGAAAGTTAATATCAGGGCATCCTGCAAGTGTCCTAGGGGTAGGTGTGATATAATTACATTTCATGGCCGGCTCCTCTCCTCGATATCTTTACTGCCAGACGGACACATAGGAGACGGGTTAGCATGACTTTTTGAAATTTTCAAAAAAATAGATTATTAACTGTTTGAAGTGCAGAACACAGATCACGTGTTGCCATAAATGGTCTTTTGGCACAAGCTTCTCCATCTGGTATGGAAGCCTTTTCTGACTTTGTGTGACCGTGAATGTATACTTATCTGCTTGTGGAGGTCTGAGAATACACATGATAGACTCTAAATTAATCAATTGGAATCTACAAATTACAAGCAGCTAAAGATTGATTTTGCCATGTGCATTTTCTAATTAAGCAACTTCTAAGCAGGGGTCTATTTCTTGGAATTAAATGAATTCTTAAGGAGCTTTTCCATAGGCCTAGTTGCTAATTCTGACGAATAAGTAAAATGCTTCTTAGACAAGAGCGCTGTCTCATATGCACTCGCACACATCCTCCATTCAGCACACGTACAACTTCCACCTTCTCAGCACTTCTTTATAATGAAGGGTCAAATATAGCCTCAAAATGTAAGTCTCTTGAAAACCAAATAATTGATTTGATCCACTGATTAAAATGCTACTTTCAGTGCAGGGAAGTACCAGCAGGTCAGGAGGATCGCAAAAAATTCGGAACCTTACGTCAAGATTAAAATAAATACTTTTATTGTGTATTAATTTGAATTCGGGGAGGTGGGATGAGCCCACAGGGTCACTGGAATCCAAATGAAATTAGTTCATTAAAATTGAACACTTCATTAACACAATCTTAGAATGATTTATTAAAGAAAATCCTTTTTTCAAAAAGACTTGCCCATAACTTTGCATTGTTAATGAGTGTGTGCATGTGTGTGTGTGTGCATGAGTATGTGTGCATGAGTGTGTGTGCATGAACACTGTGATCAAATTAAAGCAGCCATGCAGTTTCATTTTGTATCCTCAATTTCCGCACACTAAATGTTAAAAACTAAATGTTGAGGCATATCCAAATCCTTAAAATATCTATGTGCAGTCACTTTGATTTGGGTTTAACCTGCTGAAGGCAGCTGTGACAAGAGAGGCTACATTCCAAAAATGGAACCCACAAAAGCCCAGTAAATATGATTTTAAATATAGAAATCTGTCACCTAGACGAGTATAATCTACTTAATATTCTGTTTACAGTACCCATGCACATAATATTTTGACAAACAAACAAATGGCATCTTGGAGGCCTTTATGTTTAAGATGCTAGAAAAAAAAATACCCTTTAATATTTATCATTCTAATACAATAATCCTGAACTAAACAGCGATGAACTAAACCATATTTAATGTGTGTTTTTTGACCATTTTGCTGCAATGGGTGGCGTTGGTCGTACGACATCATAAAGCACTTCTTAAAACACATGCCCATGGACTACAGATGTAAATTAGCTTATAGCTAACTGGTTCAGCTAACAGGCTGTACACTGTAAAATTAATAATACAAATTTAAGCTGGTATTTATGAGTTGCAAGAAGAAAACAACTTATGAAAAAGGCATATGATAACATAGGCCTATAAGGATTCTTAAAAAAATGCATTTGAAGGATTCTTGAAGGAAAGTAATTTCGGAACCAATAAAACAAAGGCCCAAATCGCTTGCAAAACTGTATCTATAAAAGCGAGGCCAAGCTCGTTATCCCTGTAAGCTCTCTTCCATGAAGAACAGTGGTGAAATCAGTTGTAAAAAAAACCTGGAGAACAAGGATAGAACGGAATAATTAGAGTTGTAGGCAAACTGTGAGAACCAGCTTGAAGAGCTCAATTCTTTGATTACATTCGCAGCATCAAGTGAAATCAACACTGAAAAGGCTTCAGAGTGTCTGGGGCAAATTTGAATTCCACTTCTTTAGTTTTTGCTTAGTTTAGTGCTACCCCTGCAATGTGACTGACCTTGAGCAAATGTGTTTATTTGAGTTGTTAAAACTCCCAAGGGAGTTTTCATTTTCTAATCATCATCTGTGTGGATTTCTTCTACAAATGTACGACAATTATTTGTATTAAATGTGCAACCCAACATCTCCTGTATGAGATCCTCTTTCTTCAGGTTTGAAATGCGACTAGGTCATTATTTTCTATGAAAATCGACGAGTAATTTCCAAACATAGCAAGGATGTGTGTAAGGTAGGAAGAGGCAAAAGCAGGGAACATTTGAAGGGCAATCCATTCACTTTTAGGGAGTGTTTGTGGCAGAGAAAACACTTCAGGAGGCACTTGGCAAGGTACAGAGAGTTCATCAACACCACCAGCTCTACTACGACAACCACACTGAGACTGTTGTTGGAGGGGGGCGGAAGGAGGATTAGAGCCAAAGTACGATTCCAGACAGACAGATGGAAGCAGACTGTTTGATGGGCTTTTATAAATGACTCAAAAGGAATCTGAAAACACATCTGTCTACATTTTTTAAAGAACAAATCCTGCTTTGTAGTGCAGTGACATTTTATGTTACTATAAATGTCTTACAGTTTATCTAAGGTTCCTGTCAGGTGTTACTATCCGACCAAATATTGGGTAATACCATGTCTGAAAGGTTTGGTGGAGAGTGTAGGGATTCTGACACCTCATGGTCCCCAGTAATGGTCCATTTTTAAAAGTCATTTTCTATGCACTGCCTTAAACGAGCTAAAGTCCATTCACTCCATGGAGCATTATCAACTTTCTGGCATATTTAAGAACTGTCTCGTCCCCTCAATAAAATATGGGCCTTTTTTTCCCCCAAAGGCAAAATCACTTGTCATTTGGACGAACTGAGAAAGTGTCCTCTAAGACATGGGAAATGATTTCCAATGACAGCTGGCTTCAGGTAGATGACTAATCACACGGCGGAATAAAAATAGCCCCCTGTTAAATTCTCAGGAGCAGTGGGGAATATTGAAACACAATCATAATACCTCAGAGGCGCAAAAGCATTTATTACTCCTCAGATATTTGATCAAAAAAAAAGGGACAAATGTGGGAAGAGTTTGTGCCCTCTGGATGATTCATGTGTCCTACAAACTGATTTAAAGATGATTAAAGCTGCTCTTACAGGCAATAGTAGACATGAGAGCTCTTCAATCAAGGTACTGTAGCTGCGTTACACTCAGACATGATAACAGGACGCATTTAGCTGGTACTTGGCTTGTAGAATATGGAGCTATCTTGACAGGATTCTGGGGAAGAAAAGGAGTGAATACATCACCATGTAATCATTGTTTTTTTCTCAGGGTTAGTTGCGCACAGTTTTCTTGGATGAAGGAGTGTTGGAATGGATTACTGCTAGGGCTGCAGCTAATGGTTTTTTTGTTACTGTTAATCTGTGATATATGTTTAGCTTGTGGCATTTTAGCACTTCAGGTAATTATTTTCAAGTTTAATACCTTAGATGTGTGACTATATGTAAGGGTTTAGGTGCCGTGCATACACATTTTTAAGCTGCTGTGGAGAACTTCATTCTGTTGTGCTTTTGATATCAAATGACTATGAGGTATCTTTTTTTCTGTCCGTTATCATTAAGTCTTAAAATACAAAGTCGTGAAAGACGCTCATTACACTTTCTAATAGCATAAAGTAAAATTTTGAAATAACTTGTTTTTCAAACCAAGCATTCAAAACAGACTTTCCATTTACAAAATAACAAAAAGCAGGACATCCTGATTGAGTACACATCTGGATCAAGCAGGTTTTGGGCTTTTTCTCTTATTTTATCACAGAAACGACTATTCCATCATCAACATGTTTGTTTTAAGTTAAATTAATCGCTGCAGCTTTTGTAATCTTCAAAGAAGCTTTTGAAAAACCATCCCGCTGACACGGCATGGCTCTATCTGTGTTTGTTTCTCTGTCAAACTCCCAGCCACACTAAGGATGAAGTCTTCCTTCTCATTCAGCGCTGCATACGGTTTAGTGTTCCCCTGATGATAATGACGCCTGATGGACTATGACAGACCGGGCTCGGCAATATCAGCTCGCGGTGCTCGCAATCAATTTCAGACGGCGGCGGGGTGTGTGCCACGGTCTCCATCTTTCTAATTTGATTTGTTATCAGGTTGGACAGTTGTTACAGCAATCATTGCTGCGATCACTCCATCACCACGACCCCCACTCCCCCCCCCCCCCCCTTTACCAAAATCCTCCAAGGACGACTAAAACATTTTAACAATTATCCACCAAATGCGACTACAAAAAGTTTCTTCTAATTGCACCCCTGCTCAGTCTATTACTCTCTTCCCTCGCCGCCAGCTGTCATCTTTGACTCGATACATAACTCTCATCTCACCCAACTTTCTCAACTCTTGTATCAAAATATATCTCCTGCTGCTGCATTTTAAAATGTTTGGACATCCCATAATTTTATAATTCGCCCCCGACTACAGCTGTTGGCAGGGTGGCGAGCCAGCCGCGCCCCAGTTAATCATAGATTACTTTATCTGGGCCATTCCAAATCCTCATGTGTAATGCAGTGCTACCTCAGCGGCAAGTAATCACTGCCCCCCAACTCCTTACTAAACACACACACGCAAACACACACATGCAGGCACATGTCCCCTTCTTACTCTCCTCCCCTAGCCCCTCTCTCTCTTTCCTTGTGCCCTCTTCTAAATTTCGCCTCTCCCATTCCTCATCTCTTTCTTGTGTCTATGCATGATTGGACATTCTCATCAAACATTCATGAGCCAAACTGGTCCCAGTATGTAATAGCATAGCATTAGAAATCATTATTCCCACTTGTTGAGGGTCTTGGCTCCTCCTGGGTGGCAAACACACAGAGTATCCACAGAGTATCCATGTCTGAAAACTGGACCTACGGTCACAATGTGGCATGATATATGAAGAATATCAGGTTCCAGCTGATTCCTTTCCCAAAAAAAGGGTCCCTCTGCCCGGTGTGACAAAGTCTGCAAGGACAGGTGGTATTACAACGACCATAAAAAGGCCTGAAATGAAAACAAGACTATAACGAAAAATGGAAGAAAGAATGAAAATAAAAGGGAGCACGAGGGAGAGAGGGCCAAAAGAAAGAAAGTTTACTTAAGGGACTGGTTGGAGAAGTGAAACTAATTATGAGGTGGTGAGAGCAGCTGTTGAAAAAGTAGAGTGTCGAGCTAAGCCAGAGCCATGGAAGCAACTGGCCGCAGGCCTCCATTAGGATTCATGATAAATTAGGCTTTTAAATAGGACTTGTGGTCACAGCAATGAGGATAAATCATAATGAGTACTTTTAGGTGTACCATTCACAGGAATTCCTTTTCTCCTCGCATCAAATTTGAAGAATAATGACATAAAACTACAAGCCAAGTCTTGTTATGCCACCTCTGCTACCAGTATCAGCACCCAATACTGTCTTAAATGCAGCATTGTGAATAACGAGTACTCCAGTTAATGCACTAATCTGATACTATAATTTATTGGCCCTGCAAAATATAAACAGGTTTCAGGTAAATACATTCTTAAAGTGATAGCAAAAGTGCTAGCAAAGAGTTTAACTGTGGATGTGTAGACAAGAGGAAACTTAGATGGAGGGACTTGGGGAGTATGGAGGATAATCGCGCCAAATTCCTGATACGATGAGCTGCCATCGCCTCAGAACTTAAAGCATTTGGTAGACAAGCAGGTGTCTATCGTGTTAACTTTGAGGCATACTCTGTAAGGTTGTTAGATTAGTCGTGAGTATACATGGCGACATAACCAGGTGTTGAAAAGCTTAACACATATCTGATATCGGGACAGCTCTAATTCTCTTGCACATAACATTTTAAGGGCACAAAGAGTCTTTCTCATGTCGTTTCTTGTTACTGCTGGGGAGGCAAGAAAGCAGTTTGACCCACGACCCAACAACATCAGAGCGACTGTAGAAGAGCTTGTTTTTGTAGGCGAAGCACAAAAATAGCAGCAAATGATTCTGAAGGAGATGTAGGTCAATATTGAAGTTTCTCTCTCAGGTGTGAGGGAGTGAGAGTAGAAAGGGGGAATAAGGGGCTATATAAATGTACTGTCACCCTGATGTATTTGGGGCAGGGAAAGAGTCAAAATGCAAGAAAACATTGTGTTTTTACGTAAGGATGAGAACAAAGGATTACACCGCATTCATAATCCAATAATCCAACAATTCAGTTTCATAATGTTGTCGTGTGCACTGTTGCAAAGTTATTCTATCACATACTTCAGCCACTATTGATTCCAGTGACCCTGAAGTTGGCAGGCATTGTTGGCCGCAATGCAACGTGGACTCTTATCCATGTGTAAAACATTTTTATGGCGTGGATTTTCTGCTTTAAGTCATCATTATGACAATTGCCTGCTCTTTAAACCATCCCTCATCTAAACCTCTTTATGTGCTACAGCTTTAGTCAGCAGTCTGCTCCACACACATGCACACACACACACAGCAGACAACCATAGAGCAATTTCCATTTAATCCACGTACTAGGCTGAAGCGTTCACAGACAATAACGCGCCGACAAAGACAGATTTGACTATGGCAGAATACCCTCGCAGACGAGCGTACTGAGACCGCCATGGACAGAAAGCAACAAAACAGAGCATGTGTTATTTCCTTTTTAAAACCAGAATGAGATGTCCACTATTACGTTTCCTCCAGTCAAGCTGTTTTTAAAACCAAGCTAAATCCATAGAGGAAGAGAAATATGGTCCTCAGTTTATGTTGTTAATGTAGGAAAACTGTAATTTCTCTTATCATGTTGGAGCTAGTGCTTGCAGTTTACAGCTAAATTAGCATCTAGGCCAACAGGTGAGGGGGCCGTTACATGGAAACTGAATTCAGCGCTTCAGACGTGGCCGTCTCTCCTCTGTGGGAAGAGAATATAAAGTAAGGAGGATGAAAGGAGCTCTGGCCCACACACCCATGATGCAACTCCAGCAATTGACTAGCTTAATTACCATTAGCTGACCACCTGATTATCATTTCAATAAAGACTGTGAAATCCAATGAGGCATAGGCCCACTGTGCAAATAAAGGCAGGATATTATGAAACCAAAGAGTGTTTTCCAGGACACTTTGTGTGAGTGTTTGTAATTTGAATTTCATCAGAAGCCCTAAAAGCAGTAATCCTCATGCATTGGTGCAGTCATCCACCCTGCCACCCCACCCCACCTCCCCCAGAGGATTAATTCTAAAAGAGGTACTTGCTCACTGATGTTCGGGGGCCTGCTTCTCTGATACGGTTAGCTGTGAAAGCGGCGGGTTCTGTGTCTGCGACAACTATTCCCTTAAAAACCTGAAAAAGCAGAGATTTGTGCGCGCTGTAAGTAACTCGACTCAACCACATTGGGTTGTGGATCAAAGGGGAACGCATGGGGAATAAACACGTGGGAAATGTGGAAGTGCACTTCTATGTCAAAAGAAGGGTTAGCG
Organism: Labrus mixtus; assembly: GCF_963584025.1. Classification (NCBI taxonomy): domain Eukaryota; kingdom Metazoa; phylum Chordata; class Actinopteri; order Labriformes; family Labridae; genus Labrus; species Labrus mixtus. The sequence continues at coordinate 13,174,697 of NC_083630.1, forward strand.
ATGGAGTTGGTCGTATTGTTTTTGACTCATTTCCTCCCAAAGGACGTGCTCGCTTGGAGTAAGTAGACCGCGATTTAGTGTCAATGTGTGTCTCAGCATGAAATCATAAAAGAATGCAATTATCACTTTGCCCAACAGACATTTCAATGCAGTGCGAGCAGCAGCTGAGAGCATAAGAGGGCAGTGAGAGGGAGAGGGTGGGGTAACAGCATTCAACATTGACCCCAATGTGTGTACCAAACTACAAACGGCCTTTTGTCAAACTAGAGAGTCCTAATCTTCTGGCAAATTTTCAAAGGTTCATGGCTGTTGAAAAGTTTCCCATATTACATCCTCTTTCTTCTTTTCTTATATTTCACTCAAACTTTATCCAATTGCTGCATGTTTCGATTGTTTTACGACTCTTAAGGGCCATTATTTTCCCATTATGACCTTTAAATGATCCGCTCAAAGTGCCACTGCCAAGGCCACCATTGTGTGCTCCATTTCCCTTGGCAGACCTTATCCAAAATTCATTCAGCGCACACTCATTCTTGGGGAAATATTAAAAGCTGTTTAATAGAAAGGGGATCAGATTGTCTCGGCCTACACTTGAGGTCGTTTCGGCTCATTAAGCAGAGTGTGAATTTAGAAAGTCAGCAGCTTTGTTTTGCTTTGCAACGTGAGCGAGTGGGCTGTGGTGTTTCATGTCGGGGCTGGGCAGGTACCAAAACTGTCACCTCGGAACTCCCTGAGAAGTAACCTGTCACCTCCTTACTATTAAAAGAACTCCCCTGAGACAGAGAGGAGGGAGTGGAGAGGAGTGTACGAAGCATCTCCAAACAAACAGAAACAAACAGGGCAGACTGCTGGCATGAATTGGCTGCTATTTCCCCCCTGACAAGGTCAAGATGTTCTTTTTACAACACATTAATAATACAGAGCCTCACAATTAGTGCCACATGAAACAGCGTTGTTTAGTCGACAGCTTGGCCTAATTTGCATTCTTCAACAAGGCGTTTTGCTTGCATTTAAAGCAGACCAGGTGAATTATTTAATTATTTTTTTAAGCATACGACCATAATGATGTTTACCTATGCAGCCCAATGAGTAAATTAAGCACACTGACACAAAGACAAGCCCTTAGCACACACACACATACAGCTGAGGCTATCTTTGGCTGCACACTGTACTGAATGTGCCTGGCAAGCAGGCTGATGAAAGGTAACAGCATGGGAAGAACTCATTATAGACCGTGATTCAAATATAAAAAGGGTGGTGGGACTTTTATTTTGCTAAGAATAACTGCATCCTGTCCCCCTTCTTTAACAGTGATCACAAATCTGATTATCAGGAACAACAACTTGATTATTTCTTGTTTTTATAAAAGCACACATGCATTCAAACAAATACGTTTAAACACAATGTCGACATACAGCGCGCACACACGCGTGGACACACAAACTGAGGTTGAGCTAAGCTGCAGAGGAGAGCCCCGAGGGCCGGTGTTGTTGATTAATGAGGGGAGGAGAGGCGAGGAGAGGAGGATGATGCAGAAGTGTTAATGGAGCTATGATAGATTCCTCCAGGCCTGGTGTTTTATAGGTGAGACTCGGTGTTTCTGCACAATGGACTACACTTCCACAGAGGACTGTGAAGATCAAGCCCTGGGTGGTGAAATATGAGGATCAGATGGACTTGAATGTGAAGCATGCTAAATTCCCCATTTAAAACCACACAGATAATGTTACAGTGGGAAATCATTTAAGTGCACCTTATTGCAATAGTGTTTTGTTGTTGAAAATTTGCTTGAAAAATTACTAATAAAACTTAAACAGATACAAATTGTCTTGTAGAACAACTAACAACAGACTTCCTGTTCTGACTGACTCTGTATCAACATTGAAAGGGAACATCTAAATTGTTCTTCAGTGTCACGTCACTGAAATTGTATTCTTAAGAGCTACAAAAAAAAAAAATCTGAGTCAACAGTCTATCCTGAATTCGGTGTCGGTGGTAGAATAAAAGAAAAAGTCTTCATCTTTCCAAAGTAATTACTTACAGACACAAAGGGGCAGACTTAGAGCAAAGAAATGAGTCCTAAACACAACAGCTTTAGCAACGGACTGGCAGAGGTCTGATGCAAAAAAAAGAAAGTCACAATGAGAGCCCTAAAAGTGCGACAAAATAGTGAAATTCAGAACTAAAACTCAGTAAAAGGTCTTGAAAAGTATTTATATAGCTGCCTGAAATTATATGTTTTGTTCTCTTTCATAACAAAAGGACTTAAAGACAAACAAATATTAAAGTGTGATTGGATTTTCCTTCACTTTTGCTTACTTCTGGTTTAAAAGCAAGTGCAGTCTGTTATGAGGGTTCAGGGTCTGCAGGGATTGGAAAGATTAAACAGCCATGATGTGTGTCCTCCTCTACTGAGCTGTGACTTCTGCTCCAATGGGATTAGAGAACCTCACTTTTCAAATCAGCTCATCGGGAAACATCGGGAACACAAAGCTATAGACAGTGTCAGCTTGGTGTAACATGTGTTTGTGGACGGATTTCAAACAGAGAGACAGAATAAGACAAGGGAGAAAGAGAAAACGTTTGTGGGATTTAAGGTAGAGCCCTGTTTGGTAGATTCACAGCATGACAATGAGTGAGGGCCAAAAAAAAAAAAAAGAGAGTGTTAATGCAACAGGGCATTAGAAGCCACCATATGTTCATGGCACATTACTTCATCAATTGGGTTTCTTCACATTACTTATAACAAAATCTGTCCCTTTTCACAACAGAAAGCTTTTTTGGTAATTAGTAACAAGGGGAATCAATGATGTGAAATGTTCAAGTGGGGTCCGGGCAGAGATTTATTTTTGAAAGCGACTATATAATAGAGGCACATTTTTCAGCATGAAGAACGACTGTTGGACTGCTGTTCCCATATCCTACTAGAGCTGCAATTCATCAGGACCAATGCGAGCTGGTAATTCGTCTCCAGGTCTGTGTCTGATGGTGGAAGCTGATAAAAAAAAACACAACAAAGGAAATGACCATGCAATGTATAGCCCGGGATATCCCTCAAATAATGCACCGTGGGGTGGGTCCAAAAAAATCAATCAAAAGGAGAGGTGAAGGTAGGCTACATGCAGCCACAAGGCACAAATAATATCATACACAGAACTTGGCATACTCAAGTCCTCTGTCTCTAGAGTTGTTGTTTGGCCGTTTAAAAAAGATAGGGTGGTCTCGAGGTGAGAGAATGTAAAGATTTTCATTCATGATTTCTTTGCAGAACTCTATTCAAATTCTCCATGTTTCCAGTAGGTCTCAATTCCTACATAGCTGACTGTGTCTTTTCGCTCCACTGACAAGTACAGATCCTGTGGTGAAAAAATCTCCTGACAGCCACCATTCTGGACGGCACGTCATTGTTAATAGCGAGTGCATGGAAGTGGTAAGATCCTATCTTAAACGGCTATGCCATCTCGGACAATAGACCCATTGTTCTCTTCTTGTTTGCCTCTGCTTTGGTGCACCAACAGGAGGGGGGGGGGGAGGGAGGGAGACATACCCACACACCATTACAATACATGCCGCCTCATGTAACAGCGACCGGACACAAGTACACTTGTGGGTCAAAAAAATCTGAGTGAGACAAAGGAGAGAAAAACAGTTAATAGCTGTTGTTTTATGTAGACAGAAATGGGGAGGGCAGCAACACCGGGTCCAGAGAAGTACTTTAGAAGTAATAACTCTTGATTTGTATCTTATTTGTAAAGGGGAGAAAATGCTTTATATTCACAATTCATGTTTTTTATCTGTGTCCACAGTAAACTGCAAGCTTAGCATCAGACTCCACACAGAGTTTTTTTTATGATCTCTTTCCACGGATGAAAAGTTTCTAGAGAGTTCATGTTGAGGCACTCTTACTTTACTTAAAAAAAAACTATTGGCTCTTGTTCAGTGATGGATTATATTGAGAAGTCTTAGAGATGTCTATTTTGGTGCTTAAAACTGCAAGTATACAAGCCTCAAAGATGAAACACAATTGATGTAAAATAATTGCGTTTACATTTATAATTTCAGTTATAGTTCACAATGGGTTCTAAGATATATATTTTTTTTAATAGATGTTTACATGTCCATTACCAAAAACAAAAGAACAGAAGGATTCTCTCTAGCACTGTGAATTACAGTAAATACTTTATAACAATAGTGATTGGTTGCCAAACATCTAACGAATATAAATATCGAGGGTGTTGTACTCAACAGTGTTGTTTTAGTAAAACACCTCTTCTACTTCTTGCTTGCTTCATTTCGCTGAGGAACCGAATGATAATTCAAAGGCGACTGTGGTTACATGTCACCAATATTAGTTACATTAAACAGAAAATAAGAACATGAAACAAACTTTGTTTGAAGCTTAGACCACACAATGTTTGTCGTGTATGAAAAAAGAAAATGTATTTGGCTATAAAAAAAAAGGTGCAGATATTCTGTCGATAGTTCCAGCTCGGAGTGAAATTGCTCTTCATCTGTAATGTTTACATACTTAATTTCTTCCCCAACAGAGCCCAGATGGGAGGATAAATGAATTGCATATTTATCTCATGAGTAAACAACCCTAATTAGTTACTAACCCGAGTCACTATGGCTGGTGGGAGTATTACATCATGTAATTCGTAATTCAAACAGTGATTAAAATGGATCCGTTTTCCTTATTGTCGGCTTTATTTTTGGGATGGGTCACTGTAAAGTCTTTAGTGCATTGATTGAACCTTCTTTCACAAAATAAACTTTCCCACAAGATCATAACTATGAATCCAATAACACTGGGCTACAGGATGCTATTTGTTGTTCAGTCCTTAAATGACAGAGGGTTATTTACCCTTTAACAAACTGTAAGCATACAACAATTTTCAAATGGTTCTGGTAAAAAAGTAATTTCAAAACCTCAAATCACTTCTGCAAACATTAGAGCAGAGTAACCCATCTTTTTTGCAAATGATAGCCTTGTGTTCAGATGATGAATAGCTTTACTTAAACTGTGCAGACTCGATTATTGGTTTACTGATTATTTGTTTACATCCGAACTTTGGGCTGATTGTGTTTTCACTCCTACTTATTCTGGACCAGACGTAATGCATTTTTAATGTGTTTTCTGCTTTGACATTTGTGGTTTGACCACAGTGCTCTGTACTTAGATTGCAATAGGGTAAAAATGTAGTCCCTTTAAATTTGAATCCTGCTGTTATGAATGTACTTCCAGTCTCTAATACCAGTCTCTCATGTCTTTGCTTTAATATCCAATAGTAAGTTTGTTGGTTTTAATGTTATTTGGGCCTGAATTCAATAAGATCAGGCAAAAGTTAGACGAATGGTGCAGCCTAGTACACTGAATGTATGTTATTCTCAGATGCCTGAGATTTACTTGAGACCAAATCATGATACATTGTCTACACTGGATATATATGTGGACAGAAATATCCCTCCAAGAGTGCTATTGATATCTGCCTGAATGGGTTAAGCTAAATGTACGCTAACACACCTGACATATTAGCAACACTAGCATCAATTGGAGTTGCGTTTCTGTCCACATATATATTTCCATTTGGTTGTTTAACTTTGCTAGGGAGGTAGCACACATAGTAGGTGAGTAGTGTAAATTGAAAAAAAAAATGTACTCGCTGCTTAGTCTGAAAACCAATCCGCAGTTTGAGAATACACATCTACCCTTTCACCTTGTACATTATATTTACTTCCTCACATACTGTTAAGGATTGAATGTATGTGTGCATTGAAATGAGCGCGCTAGCTTTAATGGTGCAGTTTTTCTTTTTACTGCATGGCATGGTTTTCTTTGGCAATCAATTATCTTTCCTGAAAAAGAGAGAGAGCAGAAGTTTCTTTTTTAAACACATGGTCATCGTCGACCAAATTTCTGTTTGGCTCTTACCTTCCTCAGCCATCATGCTAGCTAATCTTGCAGTCGCTGACAAATTGGCACCAATTAATCTGAAGGTAACCGACGACCTAGCTGAGTCTTCATCTGATCGGCCAGATGATATACCCGCTTCATCCAATTGGGGGGAAATGCTTACATGCTAAGTGTTAATTCATGACAACCGCATATCAAATGTTTTTTTTCTTATAAGAGAAATATATGCACTAGTCTTTTACAAAATGTTAACTGTTTTTATCATAACTCCAAATTGCTGTTTTTTGTGAAGGCGTGATGTCAAACTAGGTCATGTTGAGGTTTTTTTTTTTTTAGGTAATATATGTGGTGGGAAGTAATAGTTTATCTGAGTGTGGAGTGTATGTTTGAAGTTCTCTTAAAATATAACATATTTTCCTCTGAGCCGACATCTGATCCACAGCTCTTTTGAAGTGTCAAAACATGTTTGTGAATGGAGTGGCTGAATGGCAGACAGACTCACCTCCAGCAAACTTAAATGGAACGTTTTTTGTTCAGGCTTGAAAATAAAGGCTGGACAGACAGGAGGGTGGAAATATTCAACAGCTGACCTTTTCTACTTTTACACAGCGATCCTTAACCCGGGAAACATGTAACAGCATGGAGACTGACGCAGAAATTACCCAAAGGTCATGTTATTCATCCCCGATAGCATCGGCCATTTTTTCTCTGAAAGGGATTGAAAGAATTTGAGGTTATCACTATTTCTGCTCAGCCAGGGACACTTTGGTTTTTGGCTCTAGTATGTCTTTAGTTTGTCTCCATGTAGTGAAAAAAATACTGTATGATACAAAGCCACAGGATTAAAATTAATTGAGAATTCGCACACTGTTCTCTGGCAGCAGATTGTTTACTTGTATGTCGCTCGCATATGGGTGCCAATTCTTCGATGTTGAACCGAGCAAATGTGCGTGAATGTGTGTGTGTGTGAGTGTGAGTGTCTTTGCGGTGTATCAGGGGTTTTGGCCTGTTGGGGGTTATGGAGGGTGCAGTGCAGGCTGATGAATAGGATGCGTTTGTGCTCAGTCTCTCAGCTGTCTGCAAACGGGTGAAGGAGAGAAAGGTGAGAGAGAAAGGGGGCATGAGGTGAGGGAGATAAAGCCAGATAAAGGGGTGAAGAAAGGAAGGGGTAGACATCGACTGAGAGAGAGAGAGAGACTGTGAAGAGAGGGGAGTACAGGTGAGAAGCGGTGGAGAAGAGAGCTGGCGGAGAGGTGAGGAAGAGGAGGGGAATGTGAGACGCTACTTGTGCATTCAAGAACACTGCACCGTTGTCTTTCCAGCAAACAAAGAGACAAAGAAGTTAGCGAGTGTTAATCGTTGCTATTCATGTCAGTGAAAAACGGAAAACAAATGTCCCAGAATTTTTTTTCTTTTAAAGAGAATGTGCCCCGCTTGGCAATTTTGATCACTCTGCAGAACACAGGAGTGACCTCATGGCCTCAACCTTCACACATGACGGGGTTTGGAAATGAGCCAATCATTCTAACGGATGCTGATGAGTTCAGTGGAGGCTGTTGCTGTTTCCACTGTATTACATATCGCATAAAGAGAACCATCGGACTGTACTACTTTATAATGAAAATATAATGTAGAATGCGTTCTTTTAAAGGCTGAGCATTACAATAGAGAGCATGCCGGGAGCATTAGAAGGTCAACTGTGATGCAAAGTCTTGATGTGTGATATTTGAGAGACCTTTTAAAGCACTAAAAAAAGAAACATAGAAAAAAAAATCACATGAGGAGGAAAACACCCAGGACCTTTTGAGGGGAAAACTCAAGCAGGGAGGGTATAGTATCTAAGTAGGGCAGGGTGTCGGACACGAGTACCTTTTTGGTACCAAATAAAATATATCTGCAACACTGAGAATCAAAAAACAGACAAATTATTTGAATCCAGCAAAAACTACAAAAAAAGATCCATTGACAAGAAAAGATCAAAAATGATCTCAGATAAAGTAGCTATCCAAGCAAAATCCCAAACATTGTCAAGACTACAAGAGACTTGGGTTAAGATTGGGCCGTTAGGAAATTGGACATTAAAACTTTAGTATTCCCAATTCTAAGATTTTTTGTAAAGCAAAACATTAACAAATCATCTTCAATCAGCAGATTCATCCGTTATAGCAACTTAATTGTTTGTTGCAGCTGCACTGTCATTACATGTTTTGGCAAATTAGTGATCTTGTTTACCCTCTTGTTTGTGGAGCTGATGATGATTTTGCCAATTTTCTAGAGTTTTTGATTCGGGCAACTTTCTCCTTGGGTTTCTTGTGTTCATGCACACAACATAAAACAATGTCAGTCAATAAATACATACAAGCTAATGAATGTAGTTAAAAAAAGTTCTCAGAATGCTGCCAGTCATTCCAATGTAAAGTAAGTGATCAAATTGAAGTGTAAACTATTGTTTTTGTTTGTTGTTGTTTTAGTTCAGCACAGCACAAGTGTCATATCTGCCAACATAAGCGTTGTGTTTTACCAACGTGCACATCTGTGTCAGAGCTTCCCAAACTCATCAGGTGTTTGTCCAAATACACACAAAGTGTTTGGAAACTTGCTCCATTATGTCAAAAATCATAATCAAATCAATTATTTTTGATTGATACTGATATCATGATTATTAAACACCATTACATGTTGATTTTACAACATCTGGATCACATGCATTGATCAAAAAATTCTTTATAATTTAACATTCTAAACACTGTGAAACAATAGGAATAAACGTAAATGAATAAGTGAAAGAAAATAAAGATATCAAAATGATAATATGTTAAAAATAAATAAAATATTTGTGAGGTAGTGGTGGTGTTATCTTGTGGCCAAAATAAAATATAATATTCTGTGCGTGCGGCACAGTCATCATTTAATCTTGATTATGGTTTTTTTTAGTGATCTTGGGAACCCAAACTTGTAATTGAAACTTGATTAATTGCCCGGCCCTATAAATAGGTTTGATTTAGTCTCAATAGTAAAACTGGGGTACCTGAAATCTTTCAAACAGGGACAGGATGGACTACATGAAGGAGGTCTCCAGAATGTTTCACTCTCAGATTCATTTGAAGCATTTCAGTGCATATCAGACATTTTTATCTAGATAATGACAGTAGACCTCCCTCTTCACAGCCTTAAATACGGTCGAGCTGTTGAGTCACCAAAACTCTACAGAAAAGGTAAAAGAATATGAATAATAAGGATGTTTGAGCTCATGCTGCAAAATAACACTTTTGGGATTTTAACATCCAAACAGATGTGTATCGCAGTCTGTTACACGCTCTCTTAAAACACAACACAGAATCTTCCATATGCAGTTCGGCACTAATGAGATATTTTTCCAGCATACATAAAAATTTAGAGATGCAGTGCGTCATTGCCTGTTGATTCAGACATAGTTAAACCTACTCCTGCTCCATTAGATTCTTGTTATTCTCTAACTGATTCAGAATGATAATGGCTCTAACTAACCTTAGTGTGGACGGATGAAAACTTTCTATCCTCCCACTCGGGGGTCCTCTGAGGCCATCGCAGCGTGGCGATCACTGATGAAATAGCAGCGAGTGGCAGAGGGCTGAGGGAGTGGGCGATCGGGACACAAACTGTTTCCCTCAAACAAGCAGCAACATGAGCTGGCAGAGACATGGCATCCATACCACCAGCACAGCCAGTACAGCATGCGTCCTCACACACACACACACACACACACACACACACAGTCTGGCTAATTGCATATGCAAGAAGTAAATAAAGTGTTTCAACTGCATGTGAGAGAGCTCATTTGCATATTAACAACAACAAATGTCTCGTGTTTTCACTTGTCATATCAGGCTTGCTTGTGTTGTGCAAGTCCTTCAGATGTATGAAGGATTGTCTAGTACTCAACAACAAACCCTCGAAGTGTAATCAAAGATAGCCACAATAGAAAGCAAACAAGAGGAGAAGAGTGTTGATGAAGCCAGGTGATGATGTGAGGAGGCAGACATCATTAGCCCCCATCATCACACTTCATCAGAAGGAGAGGGAGTGTGCCCGCTAATGAGCTGGAAGTATGAACAAAAGCAGATGGCTTTATGAGTCAGACAATAAGGCACTCATAATTGAATGTATTCCATGCGTTTCCATTTAAACACTCGAGCCATTTTCCTATCTCAATGGAAAATCCATTATCAAAGGCATTGAAGAGCTGCCATCACAGCGAATCAGCTGGATTTCAATGAGACGTTTCAGAGCTTGGAATAACTCATCATGAATGAAAAAGAGAGATAAAGTACAGTCCCGACAACAGCCTGAGGACTGTTTGTATAGGGTAGAGCTGCTATGATTAATCGCTGAATCAATTGCAGATCGAAAAGGAAAAGGCAGATATTTTTTTATAATCGATTAATTGTTTCAGTTCATTTTTGATGCAGAAATATCAAATCAGTGGTTCAAGCTTCTCAAATTGTAAAATTGGCCACTTTTATGTGTCGATAAAGAGATTTGAGGTTTTGGACTATTGGTTTGACAAAAACAGCAATTTTTAAGGCTTCATTTTGGGATTTGAGATCACCTTTTTTCACATTTTATCACATTTATTGGACAGAAGATTTTGCTTACTGATTTGCTGTAAAAAAAAAAAAATGATGGGCATTTATGATTATTACAATATACTGTATGTGCAACCAGGGTTAGAGTTAGATGGCATTTAGTATTTCATTATGTTGTCAACTCCTAGATAGCCTATTGTGTTATTTTGTAAGACGAAGACTAATTAAGAGAGTGTTTTATTTTTTACAGATTACTTTAGTTAAATGTGAGATATTTAGCGCAGTGGTATAACATGTATATCTCCTCAGGCTTAGTTTACCTTGTTTTTCACACAGTTCTGTTTCAGAAAACTAGATTTAACGCTCAACTTTCTCAATGAAAATAAAGTTGCATCACGGAAACTGAAAACAAAGGGGGAGGATGTGATTTACACACTACATAAACATGACAGCAGATGTCAATCATCCCACACTTTGACAACATCTTATTTGCACAATGCACAGAGATAAACTTGGCCGCTGTTCCTGCTGCTCTAATCTGTTTTTCCTCTTGAAAAGCTCACAGCAGGACGGCTGTCTAACGGAGCAATTAAAGCCTCCTTTCTTAATCCAGACGCCCCCGAAACAACTGGAACCACTCTTCCTTCTCTTCCTCCGCCTCCTCCTTTCCCTCCTCCTCAGCGTTATAGCCTACAGCAAGTGCAACACTCGGCTACTCACCCCCAGTTTCTTACTCCGTATCCTCACGTATCCCTGTTTCACTATGTCGTTGAAGTTGGAAGCCATGGTGACGGGAAGCGGGTAGCTCCCAGCCCGAGGGGGTAAAATTCAACAAAGTAACCTCTTCTTTCCGGCGCGGAAATATTTCACTCGGTAGTCGGTCGGCGTGACATCCAGCGGCAGGAGAGCGAGCCGTGGGCAACCTGCTCCTGTGTCAGCGCTCAGGCTGCCCGGCTTTAGCGGCGCGGTCCATCCGGGAGAGGAGGGAGATACCATTCGTCAGCTGATTCATTGAGCACGAGAGGAGCGAGCAGAGCAGAGGCGCGCTTCCTGGACCACACCATCCCTGAAACAGGGAGGGGGCTGGGGGAGTAACAGCCGGAGGATGGGAGGGGGTATCTTCAAATTAAGGGGGGGCTGAATTCTAATATCAAGCCAACTCTTCTCATAAAAATACTTTCACATGAAGCTTTTTCTCCATTTGACGGCTTTTTTCTTATGAATGAGCTCAGTCATAACATTGTGGTCACACCTTTTGAATGCTTCAGATAGGCCGCTTTAACAACAGACTTAAAAGCTTACAGTTTTAACCTGGCTGGCTTGAAAATGAAAAAAAAAATGTTTTCAAGCAAAACACATTCTCACTCAATTGACCTACAGGTTGTTTTCTCTCTTTCTTTCTTTGCAGTATTTGCCTTCTTCTGGTATGGGTAAATGTCTATTTGATGATTCCAGTTTAAAAAATAGAATCTGTAGGCATGGGACTGGATTTTGCTATCAGAGGTGTTCTGGCTTTTTGTTTGCAGAATAAGAAGTAGGCTATACACTACTAGCAGGCTGTAGGAGCGTTGTCTCTGTGACACTAATTTGGCTGAACGTGATCTATCTTAACGCCAACCCTGAGTCCATTTGAGCTCGGGCTACTGAATTCCTCAGAGTGGCAAACTTATGTAATGGATGTTGCGTTTTACTAGCTTTCCATACGTTTGCTGACATTATGAATTCTGTTGATGTCTCTTTACCTTACCCACTTACCTGCTGCGTTTTTTGTTTGCTTGTTGTTATAAGACAGGAAATGATGTACACAATACAGTATGTTTGGCGTCAAAGTCATTAGAACGTCCCTGTTTCAGAGGCTCTGATTGTCAACTGGCTCAAGTTTTTCAATGACAGCAGGAACCTCCTTAAGAGGGCCCCATCTGATAGCGTTCACTCTCATTGCATTGCTGAGAGTCAAATGCACTATTCCTATGAAAACCTGTAAGTTTGTCAGCCACCAAATAAAAATGAAGATGAATTAGTGGGAGGGCTGGGAGTGAAAAACGAATAAGGGGAGGAAAAAGCAGGACATAGGATCATGACTTAATTTTCTGACACCAGAAAAATAAAAGGATCAAGTGCCCCCTCCAATAATGCTGATAATGGTAACTATACTTAATAACATGAAGGGTATGGCCCTCTGTACATTTTTGCCTCAGGCCCCAACAGACCCTGTATCACTTTTTTTGGTTTCAGCCAGAAGTTGGATTAAATAATTTGGTTAGCCGATTTATTTTGAAAGGAAGAAATTAGAACTGCAACAAAACCAAGGATGATTTAGTCGGCTAGCGGCTTGATCAAATATCATTGGCCTCACATGCTGTTACTGTGACCGTTTTATTGTTCTATTTACTGAATTTTGTTTCACGTTTTGAGCTGAAAAACAATCAGCAGATAAATCAAGCAACGAATGAATATGGGCTCTTGCGGTCATTCATCCTTTTGCTCTCTAAGTTCCTGTATAAGCAAGAGCTCAGGGTCAAGATCAAGGTGTTCCCCTTAATAACATTGTCCGACAAGAGAACTTGCTCAGTGAATTTTGATATAATGTTTGAAATGTAATGCAGCCATTCATATTCTGGGCTCCTCTTCTTCCCCCAACAACATGTTCAAAGAAAATATGCAAATGTACAGCAGAGCTTAGTGTTCAGACTAATTTGAAACACACTTTGTACCTTGCCTTTTGGTTATTACCTGTCTGAGTTTGAATATCATTTCCATATTTTTCTTACCACACAGCACGCTAATAAGGGAATTCAATTGGCGGCGTGTGTGAACGCCATGTTTTGTCATTGTTAGCCAGCCTTGAATTGATGTTGTTTGATTTGTTGAATAATAAAACCAGATCGCCCAGTTCCCTGTTAAAGGATCAAATAAATTGCATACAACAAAGCGAAGCATACACCCACCTCCTGCAGCTTGTACATTGTAGGGAAGGTTGCTGCAGATTGGCAATCAAAAAGCTCTGAAAATAAAAGCACAGAAACAAAAAAATTTTGATCCTGCCAAAGCTATAATCCTGATCAGGATGCAGTGAGAGGCGTAGCTTGGGTTTTTGCAAATCGCAGAGAGTGAAATCCGTGGTATTAGGTAACAGATGGCTCAGGTGTATTGATATGAGGGGGCTGCCATTACTTACGTTGATTAAAATCTGGGGAAGAGGAATCACTTATGTAAGAGAGTTACATAAAAACCACAAGCTAAAGTGAAGATCAATTATGTTGTCTGACAATCCTAATTATTACAGGCTGATTTGGGTGGAAAAGAAAAGAGTATTCCTTTACGAAATGAGGACATAGAAATATTCTAGCAAATAATTTTCTATTGCTCGTTCTAATTTATTTATTTGTAGTGTTGCTCTGAAATAAAATGTCCTCTGCTGAAACAGTGAGGGGGGGAGGCATTGTTCAGTGGGAATTGATTGCTGCCACTTTGAAAAGTGCTTTTCTGTCAAGTGTCAGCTTTTGAGTCCAGAGGTAAAACTCAATGTCTGTATTTTCTGTCCTGTTCATCACATCCACGAGGGCACACAAAGCATCAAGCTGCCATCCTCCCAACAAACAGCTTGACTCTGATATTCCTCATGTCTCCCTGGAAGTGTCCTCAAATTTCAGACTTGTCAAAGTTGTTTTGTCTTTCTAATCCTCTTTGTACAACATGGCGCCGTTCCATTCCCACAGCCTCGTCTTTTCTGTCTAAGAAAACAATGCTGACAGCAACAATGTCTCTTTCACTGAACTGAATATTGGGCTCTGGCATTGCTGGAATTGTCCTAGTTTTGGGGGAAGTAATAACCTGCTGTTAAACAAGACCAACAACCAGGTTGGACTCTGAGGTAGAGAGGATGCTTAGTCAGTGGGCAGCCCACCACATTTGAGCATATGGCCCTGACATACATGAACGAGTGCCAGCAGGGTCAGATGTGTTGAGAGTCATTTGAAAGCAGACAGACTTTAATCAAGGTCACAAGTGAAGCAGCCAATATCCGGTGAGCTGGAGAAAAAAATATGAAGCTCAGTGTCACTATTCTAAGGCTCTAATCAATGGACTTCCCAAACCAAGGAACTAAGGTTCCCCAAACCAATTTATTCTGGCAAATTAATCCTCTGAGTGAAAAAAACAATCATGACTTTCAATTTTTGAAAATGTTAAAGCTGATAGCTAATAGCTATATAATACGATGGAGTATTAGGTCCACATAAAATAAATAAAAACATCTGAAATTTTAAGATTAAAGTCTTAATATTACCAGAAAATGGTAAATTTACTTAACAAAGTCTTAAGAGAAGAAGGTAAAAATATACATTTTGAGTTGTAAATTTATGAGATTAAGGTTGTAAATTTAAATTAATAATGATGTAAATTCACAAGATAACAGTTGTAGTTTTACAAGATTAGAGTCTTTATTTTATGAGATTAAATGAAGAATGTGCGACTTTTTGATCCAGTAGATTGGCGCACCTCCAACCCCCTCTCCACTCACATTCATATGAAGGAGTTATTAATCAGAACGCATCATAATTAAGAACCATTTAGCGCAAGCGATGGACAAAAGTGTCCTTTGCTCGAGCTGCAATTGCCTGTGGTCTGCATTGTTGTGTTAGCAGGCTAATGTTAGCACACTTTGGTTAACTCATAGCTTCACATTGCACATACATTGACACGGAATGACCGAAATCTAAAGACACTTACATGACATCCAAATAAGCAGTGAGAAGGCTATGTTATTCTTTTTTTGTAGTCCTTGACTAAAACAGCTTTATATGCAAGGCCGTCCTGTCCAAGTAGACATGATGTACACACAGCTCTGACAACATTACAGCTGGCGGTACTCACGCTTCTCACTCATTGTAGACAGTCATAACTCAGAGAGACGTTTACAGAGGATAAACTTGATGGACAATGGTTTTCATGGGCATTACAAATTCCTTTCATAGAGATGGTTTTATTATTTATGTCCACTGTTTGTATTATTAACAAGTTATTGTCATTCAGCACCATCGCTAAAATGATTCATCTTGAGCGTCATTTATACTCAGTTACAACGAATATGATTCTGGTACATGTTATGTGCAGGCTACAAAGTACATTTCTGACCTTGTTCTTGTAAATTTACAACTTGAATCTTGTAAAATTATTACTTTAATCACAAATTTTTAGATTTTTGTTTTAACGTGGCCCTAATACTTACATTAAAGACAGTATCAGAGGCTGATCAGAAGAATTCTAGTTTGATTTATGCACTTACCTCTGTGTTAAATACTGATCTTACTTGTGTACAATGATAGAATTGAGAGCCAAAACTTCTTTAGAGGGTCCTAAATACTCTATCTAAGAATGGTATGGACTCATCTAGTCAAAGTTTAACTTCTGTTATGGTTCCTTTATGCTGCAAGTACTCGACCAATCAAAAATGTTCATACAACTGCAAGGCCCGCCCCAAAACCCTGTTCTCTCCCTATTTAGATTGCCATTTGAAGACGCGATATTTACTCCCCTGTGATGTTTCTCCTTCAATTTGAATGTTGCATGGCCGTAATAGGGGGACAAAGTGATCCCCCCTCTGTACAGTATTCTGAGGTAGAGTAACAGAGAGGAGTTTTAGCTGTGAAAGCCAGAGAGGGCAGCAGCCTAAGGGACATCAATATGATGCCGTTGCAGAATCATTATGAATGTACATAGACGTGATGGCGGTTGAGCTTAGTTACGGCACTTTTGCAAAAAAAAAAAAAAAAAAGCAGTCTGCAAATGTCTTCTGAAAGTTTCACCCCTGCAGCAGAGACCTTTTGAGAGGTAAAATTCAGTTCATGTATCTATATTTACACCGTGATCACTGTGGTGAACATCAACAGAGTACCTCCAAAAGTACCAAGTCCCCAGGAGAAAGTTCCTGCAGTGGTAACGTAGCTTTTGATGATAAACACTGGGAAGACTGAACTGCTTTTAGAAAAAGCATAACCTCCATCAAAGTACATAAGCATCTCTAAAAAAAGCACCCCTGATTTGTTGTTAGAGTCACAGCCGAGGCTAAAAAGTCCTCTTTACGTGGTGTTTTGATGGTCTGGTGAAATATTAAAATAGCTTTCGATTAAGCTTTCCTCTTTTTGCTATTTTGGCGAGCGTTCACAAGCACCGCTAAATAATTAACACCTTCTTAAACAGATAAGCAGGGGTGATGAGTGGAAGAGTGGTGGGAGTGAGAGGGAGAAATGCATCTCCACGCCTAGTTGTTTGCCAGGTAAGCATTTTTACACGTGGGCGGAGGATAGGAAATAGAGATCACACAGGCAGAATTATGGTAATGTTGTGCTCCGGGTTCCTGTACTCGAGCTTTTTACAGCAACCCGTATCAGCCTGATATGTTAATAGGCACAATGGGATTTGGGTTTGATTAAATGTCAATGCCTGGAGGAAAAAAAAGGGCTGTGTTGGAAAGTAAGTGGGGTAAAAAAAAAAAAAAAAAAAAAAAAAAAAGCCCATTTCTCAGAATAAGAGATGCAGGCTGTTGTAGACTCAGTGGGTCCTTGGCTATCCAAGGAAGCTATTGGTTTGTCACAAAATACAGGACAGCGAAGGTTGTGTGCGGTCCTGGAGGATCAGGCCATGACATGTTTGTGATTTACTCCATAACAGAAGCAGAAGTGGTTGGAGGGCTTCTTCGTCCTTCTCTGGAAGGTGAAAGTGAGAGTGGGCGATTCAAGAGGGTCTTTTTCTTCAATCATGAATGAGAATGGAAGTGGGGTCAGAGACATCTTTTACTAGGGTTTCTCATGTTACTGAATTCACCAAAAATAATACCGGAAGAGCTAAGAATGAGAATGAATAGGCCTTTACGTGAAGTAATCTACCAGATCTGCCATCAAGGTAGGGGTACCTTGATGGCCTCATTTTAAATTCTGGCTATCTAAAAAGGAGATAAAGTATACATTTAATGCCAGAGAAGATTTATTATGGTAATTGTTAACGAGCACATGAGTCAGTTAAAGAACCTTAGAAGTTCACCGTAGATGCGCTAATGATCATTATGGTAATAGGGGAGGATGAATGGTAAGTAAAGTGTTTGAGGGAGCAAAAAAAAAAAAATGCAGACAGAGGAGGGTGAATCCGAGGGGAAAAGTACAAAAATAGGAAGGAGAGAGGCAAGAGCACACTGAATAGAAAAGAAGAAGGATCATTCTCTGGGAAAGGCAATACCTCCTGCCGGTTTGACCCAGTCTTTGTGTCCTAAATTGGGGTCCATCTAGTGTCACAGTGAGGCTGAACCCTGAGCTGGATCTCTGGAGACTTGAGCTGTTCTGCTGCTGTAGCAGTTCTGGTACAAAACATCCTGGGGAGGCTGAATCCACAGTTCATCACATTGAGCTCCTCGTGGGAGAAAGAAGAGTGAAATAGGTGCCACAATCTGCAACCGCATGAGTGATGAGACACTTTCTTCTTTTTTTTTTTTTCTTCATCCTTTTTCTCTTTCATGCCACGCAGCTTATTTAAAGAGCAGAGAGGCTGAATTCATCAGTAATGGCCGGTCTTGGATCACTGACCAGGTCCTTCATGTGACCATCTCATTCATTTTAATCATCTTTCATATGGAGACGCTTGATTAAGTACACCCCTGGATTTACTCTCATGAGGTTTTTGGGGATTTATTATTCAGATTGGTCCCCATAATCATTTTCATATCAATATCTAACCAATAAAATAAATAACCTTGATGTAAACTCACTTTTGTAGATGTCCTTGATCTTTTAGAACTCTTTTAAACGCTGTAGTATAAGATAGAAGCGATTCATGCTAAATGACAGCAGCTGGAAATGCTAAATGTCAAGAGGGTCTAATCCTGACTCTACAAAGCCATGGCCTCACTGTGCCTCCTCAAAAGCCCCCTGATCCTCAAGCCCTTTAAACACTGAGTAATTATAAATTCATCAACACATGTAGTGCTGTGTCTGTGTTAGTTATCACAGCCAAAAAGGGGGGGAAAGAATGGAGACAGACAAGCGGGACTATTATGTATGCCCTGTAGAGGGCAATATTGTCTACTGTGTTAGGAGCTTTTACTTTGAAATTGTTTTCATATTTCTGCTGTATGAAAATGAGATATCTGAACGTGTTCAGAGTATATGGCAAACATTTCGGTTGTGCAACAGGAAGGTTTGTTTTGCTGCACACAAACGTAATCAAGCCAAGTGTTTTTGTCTCATTCATCTCAAATCTACAAACAATGCATGACACTGAATAGAAACTAAGATGCTTGTGGTTTGATGTTGGTGGGTCAACATTTTAAACACCATGCTTTAATTTAATACGACAGTGCATCTTGTGATCAGGTGCATATTCATGTATTTCTTTGCACACCGTGTCTTTGCTGTCACTCAACTCAGTTTAAAAACAGCTTTAACAAGCATGAGCAGTGTTGCAGAGGGCCACATTTGGCTAAAGCTGCACCTCAAGAGCTGCAGGTTATTGGCTTTCCTTATTTAATCTGACAGATTTAATATAAAACAGGTTAACCTTGTGCTTTTCTTTTTTTTTTTTTTTTCAATGGCCGTGTCTTGTGGGCCCTTCTTCGAGGATTGGCAGGAGCACATGACTCCTGTGCTCACCATCCAGGTTCGGGACAAAGCTACTCTTTTACGTCCAGGGCCCTGCTTCACAACGACTCATGTGTGAGCATGGAAAAAGCGTGGAAATCAAACCTCCTCTGTAAATACACGAAAGGTCAGAGATGACGTCAGCGTCAGGGGACAGCCCTCCGCCATGATTTTGCGGCCCGTCGTCGGCGCCTGATTCGTTGCAGCTCTTAATATTTTGCACTCTGTGCTCCCGGACCATGATCCCAATATAAATACACGACTCAACTTCTGTCATAGGATTGTGTTTGGTGGATCGCCCACTGCCCATAAGTCTGTCTACTGTCTAAGTGTTGCAGGCAGCTACAAAAGGTTTCATTTTGCTGACTCGTGCTTAAACTTAAAAACAAACTTATTCAGGGATTCCCTTTGATGAAGTTTAATATGAACTGTGTTTTTGTTTCCTTTTTTGTTTTCTCATGCTGTGCTCTTATTCTATCACTCCGGGGCCATATAAGCAATGGCCTCCCTTTTCTATTTTGCTTGTATTATGACTGACTGCAAAGAAGTGTGAGTGCCCATCGTCCATGCATGACCCTATTAAACGGTTCAAAGTAGTGTGTGTCGCTCCTCAGATTGCTTCTTGCTGCCCTGCCAGGCTTCTCATTCTCTGTTGCAGATCTTTCCCCCTGTTTATTTTCCTTCCTTTTGCAAACAAGTGTTTGATTTACACACAGACACTCAGATATCAGCTTCTTTGAAACTCAACCCGTTTCCTCTATTATCCATGGCTTTGTGTGTGAAGAGTTTTGTTGTTTTTGTTATTATTAATGCAATCTCGACCGACCCGCATCTGGACGTTTGACAGAAAACCTCTCCAGAGATAACTTGCAGGCTTAGAAATCTAGTCCAGGCCATGAGACTCACTCGTATGATTTGGTTATAAGTGTCCAGATGATGTGGTCTTGTCATTGTTTATCCTGAGGGAGCACATCTAACAGCAGTGCAGTCTGGGAGGCAGCCAGCTCCTCCTGGAGAGGTATACACACACTTTCCTTATTCCACAGTGCTTGTTTTAGGAAAGGCTTTTACATGTGGCCCTCGTCTGCATCCAGAGCATTAAACTGCCTCACTGACACCCTTTTATACAGGAACAAATGTTAGTGTTAGTGTCTGATGTGAGGAAATTGTTGACAATAAATCATCGGATTTGTAGTTCTCTACCATTAAAGCATTTAAAAACATGGCTGTCGTCCAGCCTGCTGTGAAAGGCGTAAGATGAATGCTTGTTACTCTGTGCATAAAAAGAAGGGAGAAAGAAGATGCTAATGTGAATATGTAGATACATAATATTCTGTTTGACATGATCTGTAAGAAGTAACTCTGCCATATGTTCTGGATCCTTTTGTATGCTCACTTGAGTATATAGTAGAAGCCTGTGCTTTTCAAAAGAATCATTTATTTTAGTAAAATATGTGATTTGTTAAAGCTGCCTGCAATTAACTTGGTGCAACACATTGTCAGCGTCTGAGATGTTGACAAAGTCTGTTCACGCACCACCGAGGCTCACATTTCAGATTCTACCACCTTACAAAAAACATTCACATATAAGTAACAAGTGGTTTGACAGTATTAGGTTACACTGCTCACACCTGTCTCCTTTTGCTTTGCACTTTTAGAAAGTGGAACAAGTTGGATTTTCTTTCAGTGTTTTTTCTTTTTTTTTAGAATATTTCAAACCATGCTCACCATCTTTACATGCAAAAGAAAAAAACATGCACATAAAAACCATGAATAACTCTTCAGTCATCCTTGTTTGGGAAATGTAAAGTATCCATCTAAATATATGTGTTTATCTGGCTGAATTTACCTATTACATGGTTCTGAGCAATTATTTAAATGCCTGCTTTAAGTTGAGATGGCTGAGTCAGTCACATAAGAGCCGTTTGGTAATGAATGGTTATTATAAATCAAATGTCTCAGATTGGTCAGTGGCTTGTTTTAAAAGCACCAATGCCTGAAATAACTCAATAATTACATGAGTCATATTGCCACTCTGGAAAAGCTTATTTTTTCTACACCAAAGCACCCACTCCATCTTTTTTTTTTTTTTTTTTGCAAAAACAAATTCACAGTGTGGCTATGTATATGTAATATTTTTGGATCATGAGCGGGAAAAAAACTAACTCCCTGTCAAATTTTACGTTTAGTTCACCTGCCAAAGTAAAGGTTTGACAAGAAGGAGCACAGTCATTACGACTGGCAGCCATTGCTTTTCACCTCGGTGCTGACGGCTTCCCCTGAATACATCACTGCGATCTGATTCCCATCCAAACGTGTTGGGATATGACATAGCAAATAAACAGGTGAGTAAGTGAAAAAATACAATTAAACTCAAACACATACATGCAGGAAGGGCAAACAACCGCTCTATTTTTCTCTCCCTCAGGTGCATACGCTCTCTTTGACACAGCCTGCCAGTCTGCTGCCATGCTGTGCCACATTTAGCTCTGCAAGAAGCACCAGACTGCAGCCGAGCAGAGCATAGTGAGGAGGTTATTAATGGCCTTCCTTATTTTAAACGACAGTCTGAAAACTCTGGTGGCACCATGCAGACCCCTGCTAGCTGCGAGCTTGTCTTTCATCCCATCTGTCTTCGCGGCGCTCAGTCTCCTTGGTTCTAATGGGCCGGTGGCTGTCGCTCTGTCAGTTTGCTCCTAATGCAGCCTCATCTGTCTTATGGGGCGTACATGAAGGCAAACAACGATCTATCAAAATCACTGATGTCTTGAACGTCTTTTTTTTTTTAATTATTTGAAGTTGTGCAGCTGATTTCTCTTTTTACTAGAAAGTGTCAAACAATGTTTAAAACTTCTGCAAACTTTATACCATGACACTTCAGTTAAGCGATGTTTTCTTTTGAACTCTAAACGTCAGGACACGGTCAGACATTCTGCAGACGCTATCCCAATGTTGAGAGCATGAAGGTGACGCAGAATCAAAACGTCACGCTGCTTTCTCTCACCTTCAGGTTATCACTCTGCCCTTTCTTCTGTCCCCACCACTTTCCCATTCTCGCTCTCCATCTCGTCCTCCTGCCTTTCATTCTTCAGAGCCCGCCAACACAGCCTATCACCACACCCCACTGTGAGTTTTGACACCTGTCTGATGTATGCCTCTCTTTTCTTCTTACAGAAGCAGGTAGCACATGGACAGCCTATCAATCACTCAACACACCCCTTTCTCCTGCAGAGAACAGCCAATCACATATGTTTGGGTGTAATCTAACAAGATGGGTTCGACAATATGAGTGCTTGCATGTCTATATGGGCTTGCACATGCTTTTTGAACATCATTCCCTTTATGCAGAGTGTGTTTTAAGAAAGTTTGAACAAAGTAATAAAGGATGTCAATATTCTGCAAACACAAAATCTGCACTGGCTCCCTAGAGTGGATTTGTAAAATGTTTTTTTTTCTCACCTACAAATCACCTAATTAGTCAATCACCATCATTTTTTAAATAGCTTATGGTGTCCTCCCATCCCCTGGGACAACACGCGTACAGAGTACAGGGCTACTTGTGGAACCCATACTTCAAGAATAGTATGGGAGGTAGAGCTTTCCAGGCACTGTACGACAGCGATCCTCCTCTGAAGACATGCGTAGAGTGGGAAGCTCAAATGTCACAATGCTGTCGTACTGCTATAAGTCGTAGTTTTAATTAAAGGTATCTGATAACATTTGTTGTAAAGTTTATTGAGCAGCAGAAAGGACAGCAGATTTGGTAGCCCATTTGCTAACCCTCAGACAACAGCTGATGATTGCTCTCAATTATATTAAGTTACAGTGAAATACTGAGTTATAGTAACACATTTCCTATTATATCTTCTAGTAATGTTATCTTTCATCCATGTTCTAGATAATGGTAATATTAGTTGTAAAGTGGCTGTATTGTTAGCTAATGTTAGCTGTTATCTAATATGTTGCTTTAACTAGTATGTTTATGGAACAGGGGGACTTGATAGCCCAAGAAACTCTCCCCCTTTTTCATCTGTATGCCCACCTAATCTTGATATTTACCCGAGGGTTTTGTGCTTTTGTGTCTTGCAGGTTCCTGTGATTCAATGTTGCGAAGCTCCTGCTTTCATTGTATCCCCTTTCTCGACCAATCCAGAAGCAGCAGATGTCTACCGATGAATCTGATTCTGCTCGAGGTTTCTGCCTATTTAAAAGGACCTTTTTTTTTTTCTTGACATTAGTGCTCTCTGGTGGTGGATTTCTGTTGGGTCTCAAAAATGACATTACAAAGAATACAATCTAGACCTTTCCTTTAAAAAGAGCAAAGAGAAAACTTTTGTTGTGATTTGGTGCTTTACGCATGAAAAAGAACGCTCACCAGTTCACAAGCAGGACCTATTGTTGTTTTTATATTTTATGAGGGTCACTACCTGTATTATGTAGTCATCCACATGTGCTACCATATCAAATCTGCACATGCAGATATATGACCCACATACACATTATATCCATACAATTCATTTCACAAGATTGCATTTGTGTTATGTCACATTGTGTCACAGGTCCAGAGGAAGTATATTCATCCCATCATCTAAGATTTAGTAGGACTTGTCAGGGGAATAACACAGACCGACAGCTTGAGTCACAACCGATTGCAGCCCTGCAGACATCATAACACCACCGGACATGGATATGGTGGAGGCCATTAGGGATTGGTCATTTTGCACTAATGCTGCTCTGAAGCAAATGAGGAGTGACGCTCCTTCTCCCTGGTGACAGACCGGAAGAGGAACACCAAGACCTTTCAAATCAAACCAAACCTTCCTGCTCGCCAAGGTATGGGTGTCGGGGGGGGGGGGGCATTCTGTGAGACTTTCAGGTCTGTATTGCAGGTTTCTCCCTCAAATGGAGGAATAGATTTGGAACTGTAGGGGTTCCGCCTTCATTCAATCCACAAAACCAACCACTTCAGTGACTCCCTGAGACACTTTGATGTTTCAGCTCTGCATGCTTATCTGCTGGGTAAGAATGTATGTGGTATGACTCATTGCCAATAATGTTTAGAACAGATTGTCAGCTCTAATATGAGTATATTATCACCCGTATCAGACGCAATGTGCAAGGGCCACTGATAGCCCTCTGCAGGAATGGTTTACTGGTTTTTGAGTTAGTATTTGATCATTTTAAGATCTGTTATGTGAAGCTAAGATCATTGTAGAACTTTCTGTTTACTTTTTCTGTTGAAGTCTGCACATATTTAAAAGTGATTCCAGATTTAATTTTGACTTTGCTGAAGTTCAAATGGGCTGCAAGATGGTACAGTTGTGAGGGGCATTGCCTCACAGCGAGGAGGTTCCTGGTTCGGATCCCCTTTGATCAGAAGCCTTTCTGTGTGGAGCTTGGATGTGCATGCTTAGGTTCTCTCTGGGTACTCCGGCTTCCTCCCACAGTCCACACACATGCTCGTTAGGTTCATTGGTGACTCTAAATTGTCCGTAAGTTTGAATGTGAGTGCTGCTGGTTGTTTGTCTCTATATGTCTGCCCTGTGATTGACTGGTGAACAGTCCAGGGAGTACCCGCCTCTCGCCAATGACAGTAAAAGCAGTATAGATAATGGATGGATGAAGTTCAAATGGATTTAAGGTGGTGTTTGAAGCTGGGGTTTATTTGACACAAGTGATGTGTCAATGATCATGTCACTTTTCACCTAAATTATTTTTAATTTTTTGGCTAAAATTTTCTTTTGCTGTTTACAACTGGAAACCAAAACAAATTAAGTCATTTTATGGAATTGTAGTTTTTCAGCATCTGGCTAAAAATCTATAATTCCCCTTTCAATAATATGAAATTAACTCAAAACTCCATGATAGTTTTCATTTGATTGTTAAACATTAAATATTGAATCCAATTAACATCAAATCTAAATTATAATATATCATTATAATATAATAAAGAATGACCTGATGTAAAAATGTCTTTGAGAAAGCATCTGAGGAAGAATACATTGAATCCAAGTGAGAGATGGCTGCTGTGGTTGTAATGTTTTATTGCATAATTGACTTTTCCTAACAATCTGAGGTAGGAAAATATGACGAATGAAAAGAGAAACAGTTACAAAAATCATCATACATCATATTGATTGTAGCTTGAAACAAATCTGAGAGCTGGCGGAAAATAGCAGATATGTCTGTTTATTTAAACACCATTCCCCTTCAGACTGTATAAAATGAAAATGTTGCATAGTATTGCCTGTGTTTGTCAATGTCAAAGGCAGATGGATCACTTGAAAACATCTTTGGGGTCGCAACATCCAGTTATTTGTGATGCTTGATGGAGTGGAGCGCGTGGATTTTGTTTAGAGAATGACAATTCTGAGCGATGAGCATACTTCCCGTCCTGCAGGGAGTTTTAACTAAACCACATTATCTGGAAAAATTACCGAACAAACAAAACTCATCACACCTACAATTACAACAACAACACAGAAAAAACATAGCAGCATCCTTTATAAATCATCATGATATAAAATGTAATCATATAAAAATAAATGCATTACAATTTGTTCCCCAGTCCTTAAAAAAAAAAAGTATAAAATATGTCAATAAATCTCTCCAGAGCACCAGTAAAAATGTGCCAGACTTAATATAATAAAGTAGATATCCTTAAGTGCCATCATTATGCTATTACCTTGGATTTCTAATGTTGGTATTCATACAAAGCTAGTTGCTAAAATGGCAAGGCAATGGCACATAGAAATATTAACAAATATGTACAACTAAATATTTACAGTTCATTAATTTCCCAAAAACAAATGCAGCAAAATTAGTGAATGTAACTTGTGTAAGTGAGTCCTGACATTTCTTCTTTGTGTTATGTGTATTTGTCGGTTGCTGGGTTTCCACACTCATGGAGATGACCTCTAACCTCAGAGTGTAGTAAAGCCAGCAACATTTCAGTCATTGAGTTTGACAACAGGGCTTGATTACCGCCTATTCATCAGCCCAAATGCTCTTTCTGTTTGGTGAAGCTGCCCTCGGGGCCACTCAAATCACAGCAAACACCCGGAACGCTTTGCCTCCAGGAGGG
Source organism: Labrus mixtus (assembly GCF_963584025.1). NCBI lineage: Eukaryota > Metazoa > Chordata > Actinopteri > Labriformes > Labridae > Labrus > Labrus mixtus. The sequence continues at coordinate 13,200,887 of NC_083630.1, forward strand.
TTTTGAAGGCTGCAGGGAAAGAGACAAACAAGAGGGAGAGTCAAGTCTGTCTGGATCGGGCATGTGTCAGTTATAGAACTCGTCTAAGCTTTTTGCAGAGAGCCATAGATGACAGATTAACAGATAGACTTCAGGTTCTGTATGGAGAAATGTCCACGTCAGTGTGCAGTCTGACACTCTGATGACAGATAAGACACAAACAGATAGCGGGAGAAGCTCTATGAGAAAACAGATAAACCACCCATTTCTACACAAACACAGGGGACGTCACATGTTAATCCAACAAAGACAAACATGCTGTGAAGTTAAATGACTGGTAGATACTAACAGACGTCAGGCTTCTCAGCAGAGTGAGATAGATGGATGTGGTTGAGAGAGACGAGGAGAGAAAAGGAGAGGATAGAAAGGGAAATGAGACTGCATGTGTGTGTGTTTGTCCTCCACACAGGTCAAGTTAACACTACCCATTATACAGCGAGAACAATCCAAAGTTGGTGCAGTTAAATATCTCTAAAAAAGTAGAACAGACCGTACAGTTTGTGGGTCGCTTAGGCTTTAAACAGAGGCTGGTACAGACCTGTAACCTTAATGATGTTGGGAAGTGGTACAGCATGGATTCATTACATGCTCTCTCTTTGTAAGCATCAACATCAAGTCTTTTCATAAGTAATCAAAAGCTTTCTTCTTTGTGAACAAGTGAAGTGATTTCACTTTCAGTCCAAAGGATTATTAAAAGTAGCATGTTTTTGTATGTTTTCTATTTCAAAAAGTCATACCTTCTTAGTGTTCTTGATTCAGAATAGCAATAGGATTTCCCAGAGAGGTAGCCTACATTTTACACTCTGTTACATTTTTCAATTAGGGAGGTATTTCACTGCCTGGCTTAATCTTCCTAACATTCCAAGTGCTGCAGTACAAACCAAAGATGTCTCTTCCTTCCTCCTCTGTGTTCACATGTGTCCCTAAGCTGAGTGGTGACCCCCTTCGTCCCCTCCTCTTTGGAGTAAATTGTGGGTAAATATAAGCAAAAATACAACCTTATGCTGACGATGCAGTGCTCTACTTGATGGTGCTTGTTGGTATTGTTTGCAAACTTACTGTGAGTAATGAGAATACTTGAACACCATGTATCTAGGTTTAATTTTGAGGTTATTTAAGGTTAAAAAAAGATAACTAAATACCTTTTGTTTTAGCCTAACCCAGTGGTTTGTGCTTAACATGGTAAGGGTTACAAGATTATTGCATATAATTACAAAATTGGAGCTTGCAAGGTGTGGCAGGGATGTTAAAAGGTACTCCTACATTCAAGTATCAATAAATTGAACCGGCATATGTTTAATCTAATCAGACATTTCTGTTAATGCTCAGGTAGAAAATGTTGCCATTATTTTGTCTAATGTGATTTTAATATCTCAACATGTTTGGTGTGACAACAGTAAAATAGTTTTGGATTGTATGGTTTCACAAAAAGGAAGGTCATATACAGAATCCATTCCTCCTGTAGATGCACCTTTGACAATCCTGTCCAGTTTAAGTTTAACTGCACTGGTTAGACACAGTTAAAACATTCTGAAATCTTATTGATCGACTTTGTGTTAGATGCTTGCAGGATATTATTTCCTAAATGAATAGCCTGTGGCTTTTTGCTACTTTTTCTTCAGACAATATAAAACTTAAGATAATTATCTGCTGATTGCCCTTTTTTGACGTAATATATATTTTTTAAACTTCTGCCAGAATATGCCCATATATACTTTAAGATACACTCATCTTCTTCACACCAATTGGCAAGCAGCTAATTATTATAAACTACAGGCGTGCTAATCACCCTGCCATGCTGCATTAGGATTGTTACAAACTGCCCGCATCCTGAAAAGATAAGGTCCACAAGGGAGAGGGACAGAGGAGCAGTTCTCTCCTTAAATAAGGTATTCCTGTTTACTACACACCAAATTTTTAAACGTTTTTTCAAACTTTGACTTCCTATTAATTATTTTTTTAATTGAATAACTTTGCGGTATGATTTACAGGGCAGCTGTTTTTACATATATAAAGTACAACTGTCTTCAGTGCTTTTACTTCAAGTGTTGAGGTGAAGTTTTAGTTTCACTATCAATCCCCAAAAGATCTTTGTATTTGACTGACAAATTACAACAATGTTTTGTTTTTTTCTCACAGATACTAAGTCAACTTTTCTACTTTCATACCTTTCTGAGGAAATTCCATTTTGGTATGAGGCAATGTAGTGTTTCCGCTTGTCCACTGGCATCACATCGATGTATCCACCCACACCGTTCCTGATGACCCCAGCATGCACCGCTGCACGGCATATACTCGACTTCTACACAGGTAAGCAGCAAGAATTTTATGTAAGACAAGCTCGCCTCTTTGAGAAAACAGAAATCATGAAAATCACAGATTCCACACATATTTGATCAGTTTTTAGCTAATTCAAGTTAAAATAAGAGCGGCTTACATCAGAGTATATCCTGGTACCGATGACTCTGGATATGTTAGGATTGTCTTCTAAACAGTTTCTCGGGCAGTAAAGCCTGGACCGTAAACAGAGGAATGTGTAGACATGAGAGGTGAAACTCAAACTTGAAAAAGACTGACAAACAAGCACAGTTAAAGTCAGGTTCAAACCTTGGACAATGTTTTGCAGGCTTCTCATATGGACACAGCTGTGCAGCTGTGGTTTCACATGTGATGGCTTTGACTGCAAGAAATAATTACAGTGAGTGTAAACAAACAAAAGTTGCAGCCCAGCTTATGATGAGTTATTCAATATAACATCTGACATATCTATAATGACAGTGCCACACCAACCTGCCACTCTGGAAACTGTGAAGGAATTAGCACTCTGGTATTTCCTGTCAAGACACAACACTGACATTAGACAACACTGCTCTTAATTAAAGTGGGTATATTTGACTAATCATACCAGTAAATAACATCACTACAAACCCATGTTGATGTTGATTCAAATATAAATTGTCTTACCCAAGAGACTGGACTCCATTTTTGTTGGATTTGATAAAAAACTCCTTCCGGCCCTCTCTCGTTACATCCATCCATCCTCCATCGTTATCTATAACACCAGCATGTAGTCCAGCTCTGCAAACACTGGATTGCTGCGAATACAACATTTAATTTACAACCCTTTTAACATGTATGGCCTTTTTATTCTACAGGTGTAAGCATGCAAAGACACTTTGCCATCACAGTTAATTGTAATTTACCAAAGTAGGTACTTAACTCAACTAGTAAATCACATGACTTAATGTGTACTCACCATTTCATAGTATACTGTCCCAACTACTTTCCCTGTAGCATCAAGGCACCCAGCTGGACACTCATACCTATGGAATCATTTAAGAAAATGTGATTAACTGTCCCACAAACTCCATTTCGCGTGGTTGTTCTTCTGTTACATTTGCTCTTAACCGCACCTATTACATGGCGTTCCTTTACACTGATCGCGAAGCTTGGTGTCACAGGTCACAAGCTGAGCTGAAAAACACAAACAAAAAGGCCTTTCAGAGCTCCTACAGGAACCAACATGCATGATTATGCTGCTCTGATGCAGACGACTTGTTTCTGAAAGCACGAGTTGAGTGAATACCCAGAAGACTTTTTGTTGTCATGCCGCTTCGAGAACCAAAGCGGAGAATTCCTGCAACAAGGTTCAGGGTGGTCAGCAGTACTAGAGGAAGTGTCTCAGCTTACGAGCACAGGCTCCTTGCACTGCAGGGAGGAAGCCATTTAAAAACCACAGCGAGCCCCCCCTCAACCCCTCTCAGCCGGGCAAAAACAAACACACACTTAGGGGATTGAGCTAGTATAGAACCCCCCCCCCCCCCCCCCCCCCCAGGTCCTCTGCTGTAAAGAGTGACTTGCGATATTAAGAACACTTCACAAACCATCAGGGTTAATCAGGGAGATGGCAGATAAAGCGTACAGAACATCGAGGCAATTTAAAAGGTAGAGGCCTATTTTTGATCCATTATTGCTGGCTCCACACTGAGCAGCAAGCTTTAAACTAATTTTCTAGTTTTGACCCAAATTTTTCAAAACAAACGTCTTTTTTTCCCCTCTATCCTTCTTGCCACTTTAAACAGCTCCCGTCCCTCAACCAGATCCTCCCCCCCCCCCCAATTTCGAAAAGAAACTAGATCTAGAATAAACAGTTAAATGGCAGCTTACACATCTGCTGTGTGTTGACCACTTCATTCTTCTGCCGGTCCTCTGTGGGGGGCTTGGAAGTGGCTGGGGTTGGGATGCTGGGAGGCTCGGGCTTGGAGGCCCTCAAACGGGGCTTCTGCGGTGCACGGGGGGCCTCCGGCTCAATGAAGTTGTTTTCTTCCGTTTCTTCTTGTGGAGGGTAGGAGCTGTCATCTTCAGGTAAAATCACAAACCAGAGTGTAGTAAGTATTTTTTTTTTCAGCATTCTTTTGCTCTAACTTGCTCCATTTTCCCTTCACATACCTTTGTAGCAGAGGTTGTCCTTGCAGCCTCCTCCATAGCTGGGAGGACAGGCAGAGCACGGGGTCCCATGTTTGTAAGGTGAATAGCCCCACCAGTTTCCCCTGTTCAGTTCATATAACAAGCAAGACTTATTGAACACACACATAACTGAATCATGCAAAAAATGATCACCTATATTACATTCTTAACACAAAAAAGACACAATATACTTGTTTTCTGCTTACTTTGGTGAATAGTTGCAGACAAGATAGACCGCTTTGGCCCAAATCTGCCCCCACACATTCATGTTGTAACACATGTTGATAGCACAGCCAATCCGGCTGCTGGTGGCCCAAACCAGCTGCAACAGAATAAAAACACAGACCATGAAAAATACGTTTAAACCTTAACTCAATCAAGGATAAAACTTTTCAAAAGGATCTCCATATCTCCCTCGATGATACAGTATGAATCAGCGAGAGCTACCTGTGTATAATGAGTACAAACTGGGCCAGAGCATCTGAAGGGGCAGTGCGGGTTACACTCCTGAGGATAAGGGAAGGTGTAGTCTTTCACTTCATCGTACCACGCCTGCACATGGAACGTAGGAGGCTGATACCTGGAGAGATGAGTAAAGCAAACCTGGGATTAAGTTCCAAACAACATCTCCACTGTCTTGTGTCTCTGTTGGTGTAGGAGTTGGTATTATGGAAAGCCTATTCTTTGATTACTGCAAGGCCTCTTTCAAAAAGCTATCGACAAAGAAATGATGCAAAACAGAGGGTGACCTTTAAGTGTTATATTTAAAATAGATGTGGTTATTGTCTTAAAAAAATGTGTTTATAGAAGTGCAAACCTAAGCAGCTCATTTCTATGTAAATGGCTGCATCCTTACTGAAATCACTATGTTTATATGAATGTTGAGATATATGGGTGGTAGCTATATATTTGAATTTATACTGACAAAGTTGACATTATCATGACTTCAACCATTTGTCAGCATTGATTTGGGCAATCTTGTTGCCAGGAATTTTTGCAACAATAGAAGTTGCTCTTTGCTGGCCTCTCTACAGAATGCAGGTTTAAAGCCCTTTTTTGCACTTCATATACATGGACTATGTATCACACAGGGAACAAACACCCTTAAAAGCACACTAATCTGCTTGACAAAGGAATCCATTTTTTAATCAGTACATAAAAAGTAATTTCCACTAAATTACAGCTTTACGATTAAGTATGTAGCTAAAGGATCAAATTCAAACCATAGAGAGTAAATATAACTGTTTTAGCTTCTAGCTGCCAACTGGACATTAGGGGATGAATTACAGCCACAAGGACTGACACTGATTTGGCACCAGGTGTTGCTCGTTAATCTAATTAGAATCAGGAAGACATCTTGACTGTGGCGTACAAATGGAAAATATGTTGACACTCAAATTTAAATCAAATAAAGCTAGATATTTTGAGAACACAATGTTTTACCTTCCCCAGTGGGCTCCCAGGTTCTGTCCAATCTGTGGCAGCAAACCAGCAGGCCCATGCTCCCACAGGCACGTTTCCGCCCACTCCTCTGCTGTACGCTCCAACTCTGTGTCCCACACCTGCACAGCAAACAAGAAAGAAGTTGTTTTCTGGATTATGTTTTTGGAAATAAAGCGAGACAAAGCTGCTCATATTGCCCATGGATCCAGCAATATCAGGTCATGGAATGGCTAAGGTTCGTTCAGCTGCCAATAATGAGAGGTGAACATGGATCACTTATCATGTTTTATGATCCGGGCTATGGATTACAGCTGTTGTGTTTAGTAAAGGGTACTTATCTCTAAACTACATTGATGTTCTGCTGCTTTATATGGAGTTTTTCACTTCTCTTCTTGCTGCTCAGCTGACTTTCCCCAGATGGGTTTTCCCATGGGATTGGGTGTTATTCAAAAAATGCAACCGCTTCCCCCCCCCCCCCCCCCCCCCCCTTAAGTAATACCTTCCATATGTCTTTGGTGAGATGTCTGGGTGCAAGCTTTTGTTACCTCTCTCCGAATTGCCCTCACAGTTAAGTTTGGCTTTGGTTGGATACTAAGGGATCATATTCCCATTCTAGGGTTTTTCTGGGAATGCAGAGAGTGTCCTTCCTCTCTGCTGACCTACATTCTGCCATAAAAAAAAATGTTAGAATAACACAAGCTGTAATTCCTGCGAAGGATACTATATGTTCCTTTAATTGCACACCTTCACTTTCACCTTCACCTTCGGTGTAATGTCACAGGGTTCTACGAGGAAGTTAATTAGTTGAAGTGTGTGTGTGTGTGAATGTGTGTTTGTGAGCATGTGCATTAGTATGCGAGCAGAGGTGTCAGAAGTTTGCACATTTCACACATTGGAACCTGGAAGTCATAGCTCTGCCATCACTGAAACCTCATCCAATAACAGACACTAAAATAACTACCCGGCTTCTTAGCACCACCGCCTCCTTCATCGTCAGTCACCCACTTTAAGTCCCACCAGGAACAACTGCTGTTTTCTGCATTACTCCCGCAACACACACCTACCTAACAACAGGATGTCTGGCAGCTCTGCAAATTAACTTCAGCTCTTTCTCGTAATCCTGTGGGCTACAGCAATGTATTTGTTTAAATCAACAAGGTAATACCAGCTGATTCTGCCCAGTGTTTTGCTTCAGGTTTCAACACAAATCCTTGTAAAAAAAAATGTTACACGACTAGCATATAGGAAAAAATAAACCATACGAGGTGTGGAGTATATTTTTTCATTCACCTCTACACCTGAAAAGAGAGAGAATATCAGTGTTACAGGAACCTCAGCTGTAGTGCCTGTGGTCTGTCTTGCACAATAACGCTAAATGATGACTGACAGAGCCAGGGCTAAAGCAGGAAGTAGTGAATTTGTTTACCTGAAACTCTACCCTTGCACAGAATTTACCTCTGTTGGCCTGAGCATGTCAGAATTATTGATTTTTTTTTTTTTTTAAATCTGTGGTTATCCCTATGATGCTGAAACAGAAGCTTGAGGGAAATGTCAGCCTCAGCGTTGGAAGAATGCAAAAGCAAGCAGTTCAGTTATAACCTTGACTTCCATCCAAGTCATTTTCCCCTTCGATTTTCTTGACAAGTGACCTCCTTGCACGAATCAATGTATGCACTGATAAGCAGACTGAAACACATTGCATTGGGCTGTGGTAACTGCCAAACGATCTGCAAACCACAGCACGTAAGACGTTCCACGCTTAATCAGGTCAACACAATGTTTTTGCCCATTAATGGACGGTTATTGGTTGGAAAACATTTAGCTTCGGCCACAACTGCGGAAGATTTCCAAAAAGTAGTTTAACACAACTCTAGCTAAAGTGTCTTGCAGGGGAAATAAGCTGATTTTGGTTTCCATCACGAGATTTGTGATGCTCTTGAACCAAATGAAAATAAATCCACGAAGTAACCATACAACGTCTTTAAGCTAACGGAAAAAGCAGACTCGGGAAGTGTCGAGCAAAGCACATTTTTGTCAGATGTTGAATCTGCTACAGGGAGCAGCTGCCTTGTCAAACCTGCTGTTGTTTACACAGTTATCCCAGCAGGGAAGGCCTTGTAACCAAGGACCCCACAACCCACCCTGGCTGAACCTCTGCTTGGGCCCCCTTAAAGAAAAACACCTTCCCTGCTTAAGTCTTTCAGCGCGTTGCACACTGCATTGTGTATTTTGCTTAACACTTCATTTGCACCAACGTTTTTTTTTTTCTCTCTCTCTTCCCTTGGTCATCTGGTTGCATTACTGAAAAGTACTTCCTTTGCAAGTTTGGGTTTCCTGCACATAATCAATGGTGCTTGCAGAGAAATACTGAAAGAGCAGCGAGGGAAGTTATGGGAATTGGTGAAAGGAAGTTGAAAATAAGGCAATAAGGTCAATAAGAAACCTGTCAGAACAACAAGATGATGAGATGGTGTCAAATAGGAGGAAAGGTGAAAAGTAGACATGGAGATGACTAAATCAACAATCTAAAGACAGGGAAAGTAATCAATAGTTTTTCATGAGATTTAACGTAAATGTCCAATGTGTTTCAATGACTACGTTAAAAAAAAGGCCTCTTCAGAATGCAATTTAGAGTAAACATTGTGTCATAAAGTTCATTTCAGCCAGATTCATCTCACATCAGAGGTCCTCCGACCGCACATTATCTGATTGTGGTTGACCGGAAAATACCATTATCTACAATTATCGTGTTTTAACAGGGACATAGTTTGACCAGCTGTCGGCTTCGCTTGAACTGGAAGCTCTTTCAGTAGATGTGCGTCATGACTGGTCATTTATTGTGCTGTCCGAGCCATGCTGGCACAGCTGACTCCAGAATCAGCAAAGAACCACCAACAGACCAAAAGGGGCTGTAGCTGCAGCAAGGGGGGAAAAAAACAAAGGATAAAAATGCTTTGATAACTTTTGAATGTCCCAAAAGAATGTTGCGGGATTTGTAAAAAGAAGAAAAGACCAAATGGTTTTTCTTTCCTTGACAAGTCAAGATAATGCAGGATAGCTGGAAAAGGGTGATAGGATGTTGTTTATCTTGTTCAAGACCAGGTTCCCTGAATATAGGTTCAGGTTCCAAGCCATATATCATAAGAGCATTTAGAGCGATACCTATATACATTCTTGGCATTACATCAAGCAGTTTGTGTGTGGTCACTGGACTCCCTCAAGGGTACACCTTGTTGCCTCTCCTGTTAGCGATATTCTTGGAGAAGATTCAGGCAGTGCAGGTGAGGCCTGGAGAGAGTCCAGCTTTGTGACATTTGGGTGGCATTTTTGCTATTTTTGGATAAGGTTCTCCTTTGGGCCTCACTATAGGGTGGCATTGGATTCAAAACACTGTCAGGAGCTACTGTACGTGATTTAGGAGGTCCAACCAATTTTTACACAATCGTATTCAGCTTCTTCTCTATGCAACTATGGAGGCAAGGGGACAGCCCATCTGTTTGGAGGTTATTTGGGTGTATAAAGCTGACAACCCCTAGAGGAAAACCAAAGACACTCTGGCCTGTGATCGCTGAGATAAACTGCAGAAATAAGCTGGGGGAAAACATGTTTGGACTTAACTTCTACGTAATTTTTTGGCAAAATCTAATAATGACTTAGTAAATTAATGTCTTTGACAATTTTACTTAGCTGGACTGTTTTCTTCCCTGATCAACACTGTCTAAATACTGCTCCAATGCTTGTCCATAACTGTAACAATCTTTTATGGTGGTAATTCAAGGCAATTGTCTTTGTAATTTATTTAATTATTGGCAAATTGGGCAGCCAGGGTAATCCAAAAATGTGCTACGCCTGCAGTAGAACTCTTATTCTAAACAGAATAATGTGAATTCAAGTTTATCTTAACAGACTAACATCACCGCCTGAGTCCTGAGTGCAGCCAACCAAAGCCAAGTTAAACATCAAGGCAGGTGGGGCTCTTTCTCCCAAGATGCCATCTGTTTGTCTTGCAGCGCTTCAAACGCTGACACTTCTCTGTTTATACCTGTGGGTCAACATTTGACTTAGAGGCAGAAGCGCTACCCCCATTGAAGGTGTATTGAAGATTTTGTGGATCGCTGCAGAGTGTGAATGCTTATCCAGGGAATTTTGTGGGGCCTCTATGTTGGATAATGACAGAATGGGAACGGAGCCACAGGGATAAGAGTAAGGGAGGCAGAACGAGAGAGAGAGAGAGAGAGAGGGAGCGGGCAAGGACAGGAAACAGATGAAGGGAGGAGGGGGATTTGATTTGATATTATCTTGGAGTCTCTGTGATGATTGCCACAGAGGGTCAGCAGGGTTATGGGTTTAACACAATGGCACACAATAAACAGAGCTGATGGGCAAATAGCTATGTATGTGGGCAAGCATATTTCTGTGTGTGCGTGGGCATGTGTGTGTGTGTGTGTGTGTGTGTGTGTGTGTGTGTGTGTGTGTGTGTGTGTGTGTGTGTGCGTGCGTGCATGTGAGCAAGGGAGCGTTGTGTATTAAGTCTTCCAGTACAGTGAAGCTGTGAGGTTTCTGAAAGGTGACAGCAGTTCAACGCAGACCGGAGGAAAATCTGAGAAATACAGAGCCACTTTCAAATAAAAGCACAGAAAATCACTGAAACGCAACTTTTCATGTTACCTGAACTGTGCTTGCCTGAAAAATTGACATTTTCGAATCTGCAAATAGGTTATGAGCTTCTATAAATAAAGGCCACTTTCTCTCTCTTTATATTCAAATCTTTCTTCACCGACTCCCTCTTGCCTAACTCTTCTTTCTTTCAAATTACATTCACTCCAATATTGTAATCTGCCTCTCTGACCGATGCAGACATCTTCTTTATCGTTTTTACTCCCCTAATTTTTATTCCCTTACTTTTTTTTTTTTTTTTCATTTCTAGCTCTCAAGTCTATTTCCCTCACCTCACCTCCTCTTGTTGCATGCCTCTCCATATTTCACCCCTGGGTGCCCCTGCAGCTAAAAAAAAAAAAAAAAAAAAACAGCCACCACTGTAACAGGAGACAGTATAAGGGGAGCTGTGCAGTGCTGGCTCAGCATTTCTCCACTAGAGTGTGCCTCAGCCAGAACCCTGCCAGGCAGAGTGGAGCTTTCATGAACACACACACACACACACACACACACACACACACACACACACACACACACACACACACACACACATAAGGGGTCCTCAAGTCCAACCTCTCAATTATACAATTACATAGTCCAGCAATTGCCCCCAGCAGGAACTGTTTATTTGCCTCTAACATGGAATAATGCTGCCTTTTGTTCTGTAGCTCTTTAAGTGGAGATGAAAGACGATAAAACCTCATTACCCTCTGCACACTGTATCGATTTTTAACCTCCTAAGTGCTGTCAGTGGCAATGCACTGAGTCGGTCAAGCGGTAAATACACATGTTGTGGATTTGGGAAAGTTCCAGATCTGCAAAGCGCAGAATTTCTGAAGGTGTGGTGTGCGTGCGTGTGGACGTGTGTGTGTTTAGTGGGGGGTAGACAGCTGGTAAAACAGGCCCTGGTGTCGTGCTCTGGTTCTAATTGCACGCTGAAAAGTGATCTGGCGTTGAACATACACATGATGGCCAAAGGATAAAGTCAAACAAATCTCTTAGCAAGGGTAAAAAAAAACAAAAAAAACGCAGTAGTAATGTGATCATTGGCAAGGTGGTGGAATTCTTCTCTTCTGGCAAAACAATCAATGTCACATGGGTGCAGACTTGTATGTGTGTGTGTGTGTGTGTGTGTGTGTTGGTAGGGAGGGGCTGTGTGTGAAGGCGCTCACATGCATGGTTGCTGTGTGTGTGTGTGTGTGTGTGTGTGTGAGCCAAGTGGGACAAGTGCCAGCCAGTCTGGTGACTGGGTCAGTTCTCTCAGCTACAAGGTCCATGAGTGAACAAGACTCTTAGTAGGGTCAGAATGGGGTCAAGGCGTTGAAAGAGAGAGTCCTTTATCCACCTACCATGTACTCCATGTTGGAAGCAGGAGGGTAAACCTGGCCTCGGAGCCTGTTGTGGAGATCCAGGATGAGCTGAGCATCACTGTCCGTTATGGCCCTCTTCCCTCTCTGCTTGGCCTCCCACCAGTCCCCCTTCTCGTCGTGATACTTTTCCAGAATCTGCTCCAAGCCTGTGGAGTTCGGAAGCATCACCATGGAGTTGGTGGTGATGAGCAGCAGGAGCATGGAAACGCCCCTCAGCAGCAACGGCGGTACATGCTTCATCCTGGGAAGTGCTTCGGGTGAAGATGAAGGCGATCCTCTTCAGGGGTCAAAACTCCGAGCAGGAACAGCGCAGACAGACAGTCTTCGTCTCCTCCTACAAAGAGAGCTGGCAAAGGTGTCAGAAGGAGAGAGCAAAACTGGATTATACGAGTGTTGGAATTTTATATCAAATTTGCTGAAGGACTTGAGTCAATATTGAACTTGGGGAGGACAGTGAATTGGCTAACAGACACTTGGCCATGGGTAACCTCATGGGGTTCACTGAGGATAAGAAACAACTTAGTATGACTAGAAAATGTGTGAATCTAAAAAGAAGCTAGTGTTGATTCCCCTTTAGGTTTCTCTTTTTCCCCTACTCTAAAGGCAAAGGAATGAGAATGAGGACGAATTGAAGTTGTTCTAAATAAACCTAGCCTATATTTGCAAAATAATGTACAGTAGTTAGGTGCCCAACGTAATTAATGAAGTAATAATGCATTCATCATACTGTTTTTTTTTTATCAGTTACATCTGGGCTACTTTGAGTTCAACTTGTTGGTATGCATGCTGTGGTTCTGACAAGATGATTAAACGTGCCAGCACCTAATGGGAAATGTGTAGAGTAGCCTAATGCATATTGAAGCAGAAATTGAAGAGATGCAATTTTATGTAGACTCTTGATATAATTTACCTTGAATGAGTTGGAATTCAGCCCGCTTACTGAGATCCTTACAAGAGATGTGATGTCTTGTTGGAAAACTTCCGCAGCAGCAGGAGGTAAAAAGAAAATCCGACTTCAAAGTAGGTTTCAGGTGGAGCGGTGACGAGTGTCACTGACTGCCATGTGACATCAATCAAAGACGTGATGTGTTTCCTCCACTCCTTTAAAGCTGCTGTTTAAAAGAGAGAGAGAGAGAGAGAGAGTGGGTCTTTCTCCTCTCGGGATTCTTGCACTACAGTCGATAAAGCATCACTTATCCACATTTTATCCCGAACTTTGCTGCGCTGGAAGAGTGACGCCCCTTACCACGCCCCCGCAAAAAAAAAAAAAAAAAAAGGTTTGCCCCCTCGTGCATGCCAAGACCTCTGTGCGCGTGCGGCGTTGCGCGTGTGCACTGTAGTGTACAAGCTGATTTTTTTTTTCTCTTCAATATTGTGCTCAGCAAGTTACAAAAGAAGTCACAGACGATCCGTTTTTAATGTGAAAAGGCATTAAACTGTGCAATTTGGCTACTTTGGTTTAAGTATGGTTAGGGCTCTAAATCTTCAATATGCCTCTACGTTGAAGATATTTTGAAAAGGATTATGAATCAGGTGTTTGTCATGCACTGAAGATGTTGACCGGCCTTTCCCATCTAATTGTAACTGCTACCTGTGTTTGGTGAAAAATATTAATTTAAACCAACCTTCCTCCTACATGGGGTCTGGCAGCCTGAGTGGCCCCATCCTCCTCAGTCTAACTGTTCACAGGTGACTCCTTTTGGGGGATTAAAGCACAAACCATCTCTCTGTTACCTCCGAAACCCTGAGCTTGTCGTCACCGTTTCCCCCCCTCTGCCTGCTGCAAAACAGAGCAAATTCCATGATGGAAACAGGCAGGTTTTGTCTTGGTCATCTGGTCATTTTCACTGGTAGCTGTGCAACATGTGGAAACAGTAGCTGATCTCCAGACCTGTGTGTGTGTGTGTGTGTGTGTGTCTTTGCCCCCTGTACAGACTGACTTTCCACAGGAGGAGACACAATCGTCTTGTATTTTACCTGACAAACATAATAAACCAAACACTTGCCAAGTCGACCATGTGCTCAGTAAATCCCGTCGTTTCCATGACTCCCCGATGTTTTTATTTTGTTGTGTTTTTGGCACACAGCCCTCACTCATCAGGAGAATCAAGGACTGAATGGACAATTCTGCCACTGTGATGTATGAGCTTTAAAAGAACTGTAATCGATAGCATGTTTCAGCTCAGAGCGGTCCACATGACATGGATAGGTAATGTGCTTTAATTAAGAAAACATAAAGTATTCCTTTCAACAAGCCAATGGTGGAAGAATTACTCATCAGATAAAAGTATCAATACCAAGATGTAAAAATTAAAACAAAACCTTAAAGGCCCAGCCACTCATTCACTCTGTTGCAGAGTAAAAACTGCAATATCATCGTCTGCAATGAAGATGTATACTTCATTCTCAAGTAAAGTCAAGCATCTGCAGGTACTGAGCTTGAAGAACTGTAGTTAAATTAAACCATGACCTTAGTTAACTAACCACAGCACATACGTGTATGCCAAACACCATGAATACAAAGCCTCTCTCACAGGGTTACTATGCTGTCTAACCTACTTCTGTACAAAATCTGATACAACAGTTCTCACATCGGGGGACCCACCACATTTTGAACTTCCATAAAACCCGGGTTTTACTGTCTGCTCCCTGGGTCAGTAGCAGGAGGCCTCGGACACAGTCCCAGCAGCGGCCCTCTCTCTGCAGTCAGTCAAAGCCGGCCCCCCACCCTCCTCCCACCGCAGTTGAAATAGCAACGCTCTCACTTTGCCCACAACTCCCAGGAGGAAAACACTCATTCATCTGCTGTAGAATTAATGTTTCTCTACATTTGGATGTATAGAAGAGTGTGTGAGTGTGTGTGTCTTTGTTAGACGGTGAGAGGTGAGGCAGCAAAGGAGTGACAGGCTGCATGTTGTTACACATGCCTTTGTAGCATTGATATATGAGTCAATAAATAAAACATGTAATTTTTTTAAACACTCAGAATATGTTTTATGGGCTCTCTACATGAAATGACTTCTAACACACACTGGCTAACATACACTCAGACCAAGGGATAAAAGCAGGTCTCTCTGAAAATGAAATAGTTTGGATAAAAGGAAAATATTTGCCAACTACTGCTGGATTTATATGATTTACAACGTGGTAATTTAGGTCAAGCCATCTGTAACAGAAGCAACATTCTCTGATTAATGTTTATTACAATGCTTGCCAGTAAATTTACAGTATTTGTGCCTGCAGTGGAGCAATATAATTGATTTCATGCTCCCGCCTCTTGTGTTAGCAGCTTTATCCCTTCAATTTTTATTGCATCTGCTGGTTTCTATTGCCTCCTGATGTTGTTTTTCTGTCCTAATTCTCTCTTTTCACATTTTGCATTTTTTTTTTGTCTCTCTCAAACACTCATTCTTTCCTTTCCTCCGCTTTCATTTTCCTCTCTCTTTCTGCTGTTTTTCTCCCCCTTGTTTTTTTTTTTTTTTTTTTTTTTTTTTTCTATCTCACCCACACACTCATTGTCAAGCCACGGGTCCTGTACCACCTCCATTCAGCATGCGGTCTTGCAAGAAATCCCGTGAAACCCAGCAGAATGCGTCAGCCATGCCAGAAACCCTCCACATCCACACACACAACAGAAGCCTCTGGACACGACACAAAACCACACACACACACACACACACACACACACACACACACACACACACACACACACACACACACACACACACACACACACACATACACACACACACATACACACACACACACACACAGGCACAATCTATGAACACTTTTTGTTGGCCCCTGTTATCTGGCATATTGCTCACTAATGGTTCTGGTTGAGCCCGATTGAGGTCAGAGCGTTGGAAGGGAGTCGGGGTGAGAAAGGGAGTAAAGAGCATCAAGGTCATTTGGCAGCTTTGCTTTTGTGACATTATCAGCAGTGTTCAGCAGCAGGCCGCCTCCGATATCTACTGCAGGTCAGGGTGGTTTAGTTTGTCTGCCTCTACCCCCTGGTTGTGAGGAGATGCCATTGCATGTGTGAGCACCAAATTAAATTGTGCTTTTGCAGTGTTAGGAGGTGTGATAGCAGGGTTGTAATAATTAGACTTTTACTGTAATGTTTCCAAATGAAAGAGAGGATTGAAAGCTAATATACCAGCATACTGCACTAAACTGTTCAACATAAACTATTCTTTTCAAATGTCCTGTCTCCTACTTCTCGCCTTTTATCGTCTCACAGTCCAACAGAGCATTTTGTTTTTTAATATGATTCTCCATGTCCTAACACTTCCTCCCCCTTATTGCGTATTGATTTTATGAACTGCAAGTGTTTGTTAAAGTTCAACCATGCAGTAGCTGAGTTTTAAAAGAAGTACTTTAAACTCCAAAATGTAGTGATATTTAAAGTATAAAATTGTTGTCAGCAATTGCAATGATACATTTCAGATTATATTAATGGATTTTTACTGATGTAGTGATATGTAACGAGCATAATATCATTGTATTTAGAAGGATTTGGCTTACATTGTTGGTGGTCAGTTGGAACAATCAACAAAATTGCATTAAAAAAATGTTAAATTTTCAAAGTTGAAATGTATCAGCAGACCAAAACTCAAAGTTTTTTACTTTCAACCCATTTTCCTTCACCTGTAACACTGTAAACCAGTTTGCTGTGTGTTTATTAGTGTTCATCTTTCTTCTAGTGTCCACTATAAAACCTGAAGAAAAAAACCTCTGGTACACCTTTAATATATATTTCCTATAACTTTCTATACACGAACGTGAGGCAGTAAATGAAATATATCACGTAACAAAAAAAATATTCAGATTTTTAAATCACTCTGAATAAGCTTGAATTTAGATGTGCGTTTACAAGAGCTAACATGAAATTATAACTGCACAGCTACATATAAGCCTTTATGTTCCTGCTGAAAAGTAGAGACTTAACATTTAATATAATTCACACCAAGATATTTTACATTAAGCTTCCCAGGAATGTGTTGGAAGAGGTAGCTTTTGTCTTTTTAGGAAATGTCTCACATGGAGCAGGGGCTTCATGTGACCACCAGGTGTCAGTGTCTGGCTTTCTGATAAGTGCCTCTCTGAAAGAATTAGGTTGGAGAAAAAACGCTCAAAAGAAAAACACAAAGCGAGTACCTAATGACAAACTAAAATGCTCCAGCATCCATATTTTTTGAACCACAAGGGTCAGCTTTGGTGATTGTTTTCCACAATGAGGCTCTTTTCATATCCCATCTATTACAGTAATATCTTGAGCAAACTAAAGGACTGAAATGTTGGTCAACTGATAATGTCACGACACTGGGATCTGGGGAATTGTGGATTCTCACATTTCCTTTGTGTTATGCAGAGAGGGTTATGAAGCCTTCAATTATGTAATATAACCCATAATCTCCAAATACTGTTTTAGTGTTTTTTCTTCTTCATGCTGATCTTTTCTTGAATTGTTGGTTATTGTGCAAACTGAAACCAGAACATTCCACAATAATGCCAAGTGTAATCTAGTGTAATGTTATCTTCTTGAGAGAATTCAATTATAATGCATTTTCTTGCCACATGTGATGTCACAAACTTTTTCTCTGTGACCTTCTCATCAGCATGACAAAGAACCAGAGTTTGTTTTTCATACACTGAGGTTGTACAAGCGTCAGAGTCTTTGAGTGCTTGTTGATTTCAGGTATAAAACAGAGTCCAGAGAGAAGGAGGGAAGCCCATCTGATTTTGCAGCACTCCCCCGCTGCTGTGCCTCTGACAGGACATTGATTTTGGCCCCCGTTTTGCTGCTGCAGAATGCCGCTCGTCTGAAGTCCCTGCGAGGCCCCTGTGAGGAGGCTGCTGTGGCCCGTCCAAGACAAAGACTACAGTAGGATATGGAGGGCAAACACAGTACCGGGGCCAGCTCGGTTTATGTTCTTAGACTAAACCAGAAGGGTCAAGTCTAGTCTAGTTTGACGTGCTGTAGATTCATTCTAGCAGCTCCAAGGGTTTGAAATGTTGGAAAGACAAAGATAGACTATACAGTTTTATGACATAACAGCAGCTTATGTCCTTCATCACAAAATGGAATATCTATACCGAGGTATGCTAGAAATGCTTTATTTATCTTTTACTAGACCATGTGAGGAGCTTACCTAGCCAAGGAAAAGTCACCAGACGAGAAAAGTGACCATGACATGCTCAAATTCAAATAACCTTTTATTTCAATGTGGCTGATTGCATGCAACGTCAGTGCAGAGAGAACATGTCAATTAAACCTAGAAAAGCTGGGAGAAATCAAGCATTTCCCCACATGTTATGGTGGTGCTGCTCTGAATAAATAGCATTATGGACCAAAATAGACATCTGAGACACCGCAAATGATTTGTGTACCTGAGACGCTTTATTTTTTAACTCCTTGTTTGAAGTAAGGGCATCCACCTCAAAAGAAGAAGCATTGCCCTGCAGTTAACCATTCAGCCCTGAAAGATTTATGGGTAGCAGAAGGGTTTTACCATGTACGTGCCAACATTTGAGGTGATCCCAAAACATGTTTCAAGATGCTGACATCAGTCTCTGAGAATCACATGTGTCAACAGACTCCTGCCTGACCCAAGCATATATGTCAGGGGTATAAGCACAGCTAGTTTCTCTAAGGTTTCAGTTATATTACAAATATATGTGGGAGTTTTCTGTGCAGTATTTGAAATGTGTCAAAATGGTAATTTTATTTGTTTGTCTTATTTAACCTTTGTCACACCTGGAATATTTAAAAAAAAAAAAAACTTGTATACAAGAAGACCTGGCCAAGGCAGCAGCCCAAACATTTTCACATGCAGAAAAATCAACAGACCAATATCAAGTGAAAATTATATCAGACAATGAATAAATAAGCTAATTAAATGAATTATAACACATGTGTAACGCAGGTTACGTCCACGTCCGATGGAACGTATAAAAACTATTTTTTTGAATGCCCTGAGAATAGTCATCATATCAAGGGTCAAGGTTTCTTTATCTGTACCTAAAATGTTATTTGTTGTGCAGACAGGAAATGTATTATTTTACAAGCATCTCTTATATTTTCTAAATTCTTTTTGAAAAGATTATATTAAAATAATGGTGTTGTATTGAGTTTAATAGTAAAGCTTTAATGCCATTTTTCTGGACCATCTGGGGCTTATGATGGCATCACTTTGCCTTCAACTGTTTTTTTCAAACTTGTGATTATTTTGCACATGTCATATGTATTTAAGGGCGGCTGTGGTTAGGTTCGTAGAGTTGGTCGTCTCTCAACTGGAAGGTTGGGAGTTTGATCCCCAGCTCCTGAAGCTACATGTCCAATGTGTCTTTGGGCAAGACACTTAACACCAAGTTACTGCTTCGTCTGTGGCATCATGTGAATGTGTATGAATGGGATTAGTTAATACTGATTGACACTTTGCACTATGAGTAGTCAGGAAAGTACAAAAGCGCTGCACCATATGTGTGCATTTTAGATATGTGATCATGAAAGGTCTGGTACAACAGTAAAAAGTAAATTTGCAGCCCTTCATTTTTTGTAAACAAACTTTAGCTTGTAACTGCAAAAGTTAACAAGACTCTGCCGCTGTTGCTAACGTTAGTCATATCTCAGCCGATTAAATCTCCTGTCACGAGTTTTATCTGGTCATGAAAATGACTGAAATTAATACTGATGCTACTTTTAACGCAATAAGTAAAAAGCACATCAGAGAAAAGACTAATTACTTCTATATAGTTATTTTATATGCCTGTCACCTCTGGTAGATGTCAGACAAAGTTATTGATAGCATGCTGCCAATACTAACTTTTATTAGGCTTTTTATTCCTTCATTTTAGAGACAGGACAGTGGATAGAGTCAGAGTCATAGAGTCAGTCACCAGGGGGAGAGAGAGTGGGGAACGACATGCGGGAAAGGGGCAACAGGTCCGATTTCACTCGAGGACTTTAGCCTCTGTACACAGGGGGCGCTCAGTAACCGCTAGACCACCGGCGACCCGCTAAAACGTACTTTTTCCACACCAAAACTTAGCACAGGCTCCGCACATAGGGCAATCAAACTAACCACCAACATCCCAGGGTTGCACATTCTACATATAAATAAAGATTATCTACATGTACAGGACAAGATTGAAGAGATTAGAGATACCACTTGGTCTACTGGTGTTGCAAACACTGAAAGTCCCTTACAGGAGCTTTAATTTACATTTAATTAATTCACACAGTATGCAGCCAATCAGCACTTAGTTTTTACAGACAAGGACATAAGCATAGATAAGGAGGTGAATAACTGTTTTCTTACTTTGAGACTTAACTCCAGCTTCAGTTCAGATGCTCTTTGGATGTCCTCAAGCACCCTTGGCATTCAGATTTTTGGGGATGTTTGAGGACAGTGTGAGCCTTGCACTAGGCACAGGCCGCATTTCCGATGGTTGAGCTGCAAGGGGAGCAAAGTAAACATAGCGAGGACAGACACACAGGGAAAAAAAAGTAGAATGCATTCAAATGAAGCCATTCCCAATATCCCCTTGGCGGCATGGAGCAGCCAAGTTTTCAACCATTCAGATCTGCAAGTCAGAGAGGGCAATGAGGTTGGAATACAGAGACGACGAAGGAAGGAAGGAGAGCGTTCAGCTGCACAACCAACATCAGCAAATCTACAAACTCACTCTACAAAAGATTTATCCCCCCTTTTGTATACTCAAACTGTTTCTCATACTTCTCATCCTTATTGGATTTGGATGGCCGCTCATACACTTTGGAAACTGACTCCCCAAACCTCACCCGCTCCGCGTTAATAATCTATCACCCTGCTGTGGTCCCTATAAAGTCTCCATCTTCTTTCTAAATAAACATTTCACCACTTTCACACTTGAGGGAGATGAAACTGTTTTAGCAATAACAGTTTATTTGACAGCTCGGTAATTCACATTGTGTTATTAGGAAAAGTGGTGCACCTTGGGATGAGCGTACAGATGCGTCATCGTGGCTTCAGAAGGTGTTGGCACTGGCTGATAGAATAAGCGAGCTGGGAAGGATTTATTGGTGCAGCAACCTGAGACTGAAAATCTGTTTCTTCTCTCTGTCTTTCTGATTGTGTTTTTCTCTCTCTCTCTCTCTCTCTCTCTCTCTCTCTCTCTCTCTCTCTCTCTCTCTCTCTCTCGCTGTTGATATTCAGCCAAGCCCATTGAAGAGTTTATCTTCTTGCTTAGCTACCCTTAGCGGGTGAGGATTTCATGACATAAAAGAACAATAGACTACATCAGACCAAGAACAATTAAGAACAATTAGAAAAGGCTAAACTTTCTGCAAAAAGTAACTTCTTTCACATTAATTAAAGGATTGAAACTGGGTTTTTTAAGGCATAAAATTTGTAAAAAAAAAAAATGTATTGATATTAGTTTGAATAAAACTGCCGTAAGGAGTTTAAGATACAGCTGAAGTGTAGAGACTTGTGGACATTTTCAGTTTTTTTCTGTTTCTCTTCTATTGTAAACTAATCCCCATTTCCCAAGTCCTCTTGCAATTCTCCACCTCTCCACTAGAGGTCCTCAGACTTTCCCACCTTGCCACATCCACACACCTGTTCCCAGTTGTAATCAGCCATGCAGTCACCATTCTCCACCCCACCTGCTCACCTGTTCCCTTTAGTCTTGTGCCATGCACCACACCTTGTGGTCTCAGTGTTAGGTCATCAGTTTGGATTTATTTTCCATATGGATTTGTGTTCTTGTTTCTTTGTTCTGGAGCTGTCCTTGCACCAATCTACCTGCCAGCTTGCCCCATATCCTCATTGGAAATTTGCCAAAAAAGCTGACAGTAAGTGTTCATCAACGATCCGGGGAGGAGGGGGGGTTGCTCTGGCAGCCCGTCAACCAACGATCTCGAGGAGCCTAAGAGAGCTCAAGAGCTCCCAGGAAAGTAGGTGGTTAGTGACTGAGATTTACAGATAGATACATGCAGTAATATGATGTACTGTATATGCACAGAGACAGAGACAGAGACACAGACACAGTCCCCCCGGTAGTCTAAGCCTATAGCAGCATAACTAGGAGATACTATAAGATTTATCAAAAAGGAAAGTTTGAAGTCTATTCTTAAAAATCTTTCTGCTTATGGATCCTTTTTGTCCTGTCTGTAGCCAAAGCTGTGACAGTTAGAGTGAGTTTTAACCACTGAAAGCAGTTGAAGTATGTAAAACTGTAAATACTGAATGTAAAAGTGAACCATTTTTGATTCAGGAAAATTACTTCTTGTCATTGTTGTTGCTTAAAAAATGAAGCAGTAACCATCAAAAGATGCTGAAGTTGTTACAGATGTATACAAATGTAGTTGAGGTGTCAGTTTTAAAATGTGCTGAAAGTATTGTCCTTTAAAACTAAGACATGCAAACAGTTATACATGTTTGGGTGGATGCTGGAAAGTGATTATTATTTAAATTCCACTTAAGGGTAATTTCTAAAGTGGTTTGACTGTAAATGAAGACAAAATCAGTGTGTGTTACGTTGAAATCTAACAGAAGAAAGCAGGTTAAGTGCAAACTATGAAAATGTAATTTACAGTGTAGGTTACATGGACACGTCTGCTCTGTTAAACAGTTGAAGTGTAGTTGATTATTATTGAAGCTGGAGGTGTCAGTTGGTATGGAAACCTGAAAATGGATCCTGAAAGAACCTCATGGCAAGTTTGAGTGTAAAAACTGAAGATGAAGTCAAAGTGAAAGCATTGAACGCTCTTTAAATAGATTGTTTGCGGCATATTAGAAATTGAGGGATGTGTCTACTTGATCCGAAGATGTTGTCTGTGGTTGATATGTCAGTTGAACACATGAAGCTGAATGCCTTTGATAGATCAGTTTAAAATCTATAAAAGATGAAAGCTGATTAAAAGGTAGTAGTTATATCCATACATGTTTAGTTGAAGTGTAGCCTAAAGGATTTTAGGGCTGTTTAGTGTTTGCACTAAGGACAGTTTAGATAAAGTTATGTTTGAACATTGGAAGCTATGTGAGTTAGACATGTAGAGTGTAAGTGACCTCTGAGATTTGATCAGATAATTTTATAATTTATACTTTATTGATCCCAATAAGGGAAAGGGGAAATTTGTTTTTTACACTCTGTCTAGTAAACATAGGCCAAAATACATGCACAAACAGACACATGCACTAATGGAGAGGTCTCAGAGTGAGGGGGCTGCCCACAGTGGGCGCTCCTGAGCTGGTGGGGGGGTTAGGTGCCTTGCTCAAGGGCACCTCAGCAGTGCTCAGGAAGTGGACCAGCTGCCAGGCCGGACTCGATCCGTGCCGGGACTTGAACCGGCGACCCTCCGATTGCCAACCCAAGTCCCTACAGACTGAGCTACTGCCGAGATGAGATGTAATCAAGATTGTGAAGGGTGAAACTAGCTGATGTATGTCAATATACAACATGAACAGGAAAGGTGGTTTAAAAAACATTGGATTGGATTATAAAAATCTAAAAAGAAGCATGTCTTTTCCAAAGACTATTTTGAAGTGTGGGAGACGTTCATGAGAGGCGGTCAAAAGGATGACGACAGAAATGTAAAGATAAGAATATGAGCAGATTATGTGCATTGCTGCGGGTAACTGAGAACACCCTCAGCAGGTGTTTTTGAGTTCATGTCACGACAACATCACAGGCTGCTTTAATCCTAACCCATATCCTTAACCTTCGCTGAGACTTTGCCAGTGATTGATATACAAGGGAAAGTTCGGCAGCAGGTCGTCTTACTCGTCATAATATCTTTTACTCCTCATCCTGCTGATGTGCCTTTTAAACATCCACCAATCATCTTCTTGGCTCTGTTGTCGGCATCTGCTCCAATGGAAGGATTTTTCCCATGCATACTAATGTGTTCCTTAAACTCTGCTGGTTAGTTCCAGGTAGTGAGCTCGCCTGTTCGGGCTGGCTGTATTTATGAAGCTTTTTTTTTTTTAATAGAGCGCAGGAAGTGGTTTGAAAACCTCATGCAAGGTGATACTTTGTATTCTTACCTGCCAAAGTGCATTCAACGTTTGTAGTCTGGAACAGACTTTCAGGAGTTTGCATGTGAACTATCGCTAACAGTTTATCTGACAAATAATCCACGTTATAGCCTTGTTTGCAAATGTTGTTTGTTGAATAGCCTGTTTTTCTCATGTGTAATTATTTTGATGCTGGCTTCAAACCATATTCTGCAATCCCAGCTGGAGAAGAAACTGCAGCATCTGCCCAACAAATCAGAGCATTTTTGCCTCCCCTTCAAAGTTTGTCCCCATCTCTTACCAATTCTCGCCTACTTTTTTTCTTCATATCCTGCAAACGTTTTAATGTTAAAGAGCAGGAAAGTGTCAGTCTTTAACCGAGTGTTTGTGTTGATCTCTTCCAAGTTCCTGATGTGATCCCTCACTCCAATCTTGCTTTATTGTATCCCACTCTGGGTTAGGTCAGTGGTTTCATTGGACACTTCAAAAAAAGAGGGTCCTCTAGGAGAATATTAGTTGTCTGTCCACTTGGACGGAAGGGGCCAAAGTCAACCTTGTCATATTAGGATTCAGATGTAGCCCCAGCATGTTTACTCTCCTCCCTCTCAGCCTTTGATATTCAGGAGGTGGGGCTTTACAAGCGGCCTTGTTTTAATTAAAAGTAAAAACAGAGAAATCAAAGAGCTGGATTAGTACTTGGGCAGTCGATATCAGACATGAGGAGAAGCTGCAACAAATCAGCACAGACCATAGATAGACAGTGTTTGCAGGACAATTTGGGTAGACACATTTAATTAAAAATACAAAACACCTTTAGTAAAGCACAGTCCATTGCATAAGTAGCTTGTTGTTAATGTTGAATTAATAAATCAGTGCTAAATGTTTTTCCTATTTTGCTCTGCAATAATACACACTAACATTTGGATCAATGTCTCTGTGATGTAACTGATTTTTGGTCGTCCCTCCCGCTGATAATTCTTCTAGTACTGAGAAAGTGAACTCATTTGGAAGAAGTTCTGGGACATTAGCCCAGCTCGAAGTGTTCAGGCACTCACTTGGCAGCGCTTTGCAACTACAGCAATTATAGAAATGTATCAAATTCATCTTCACAAACTTTTCTTAAAAGTTGACATGCGATTGAACCTTATTCAGCACTTTTTAATCAGTTGGACATATTTACAATCCTTTTACAAAACAATAAAAAAATACAATCAATTAAATATTTTCCCCATATAAAAATGAATAACTTACAGTATACTTGTTTTTTTTTTAAGGATAGACAAGGTATTATGATTATCTACATGTACAAAAAAATAATCATTTCCAAGTATTTTGGCAGTTTACAAAAGATTAAGGTGCACTTGAGTGCCAGGAAGAAAAAAAAAAACTACATCAGTGATCAGAACAAAATATGAACAAAGGGTTTGTCAGACATATCAATATATTGGTGTACAACATACCATTACACAATGTTCAAATATGATTAGCAAACAGATATGAGGGTCAGACTTAATGTATGTGCTCTAGTTAGTATAAAGTATGACTCAAAAGTTTGAAACTCTTATAGTGTCATGTCTGTAATGAAATACAAGGGAATCAGTGCAGATTTAACTGAATATGTTGAAACAAAAAGGGCTTTTGACATTAGAGGCATAATCTATGATGACACTGGGCGTTTAAAGAGACCACCAAGTCGGACTTCTTTTTGTCAATTCATTTCAGTTTGCTGTAAGTGCACTTGTGTCAACAAACCTTGCTAATTTGTTGCGGGACATGAATGGAAATTTCAATAATGCCGAAGTTTGTTTGACCTCGGGTGGCCACAAAGCTGACGCCACCAGTGTAGGGTTTTCAGCCTCTGAGGTCAAAAGCTTTGATGTCAACATCACAAACATTCCTGTGTAGGCAGAGCACACAACATGAAGGTGTGATGCCCGTAGCACCAGAGTGAGCAGGTATGAGCAGCTATGATCCTGTTATGACCTTAATTAGCATGTTGTCAATGGTAAAACACACAGTGAAAACGCAGCACCACATACAATATATTCTGTGTTTAAGGACCCACTCTACACATAAATTATATCCAATCAATTAAAATTCCCATAGCAATTCTGGTACAAATGAAATAAATTTACAGTTTATTTACAAGTCATCATTTTAAAATCATATGCTGCCTTCAAATGTATGTTTGTGTCTTTAAATAAGCCCATATATACAAAATAGTGTGGTCCAAGACTGTTGTGCAAATCCTTAAAGGATTGAAGTACTGTCTCTGTGGTACTGCAGGGTGTTAGCTTATGTCAAAAAGGAAAACCTGTGTTTATTTGAACCAGTGCAGGTAGTTTGTCTTGAGAGCGGGGAAGCACATGTTGTTGTTGCAGGAGCCTCCGTAGCTGGGAGGGCAGGCAGAGCAGGGGACGCCTACTTTGTAGGGGGCCTCTCCGATCCAGTTACCCCTGGAGGATAGAAACAGGTAGAGAGTCAACGTATGGTTTTTATCTTACAAAATGAATATTTAGTTCATTAAAAGTAAATATACAAAGATAAATGTTTCTCAGAAATGTATTTGATATCACACAGGTTCATATAAAACATATTTGTGAAAATAAGAATAGTCAATATACTTGAATATAAGTACTCAATGTCTACCTATCAACTATTCTGGAGTTCTCAATCATGTAACATCATCTTCTTTTGAAGATAAAGATGACAGACAGAGATGATGGCTTTTTTAAAGATAGAACTCTATCAAGTAGATCTGCTCTTTAGACCTGTATATGAAATAAACAGCATATCAACCTGTACTTTGTTAGAAACGTCAGCATTTGTGCCAAATGTTCACTGTAGGCCAAGCCACTATATCTTAGCCTCTTAGCATTATCCATGGTCAGGATAGCTGAAATGTTGTAAAAAAAAAAAAAAAAAACGAGGCCCTTGCTAAATAAGTCTTCAGTGTCTCGAGCTGGTAGTTCTAGCATATGTCTGCATCCAGTGGGATGAAAGAACTTAGGTCACAAGTCAGTCACAAGTCCAAACGAGCTTCTAATTCTCTGAATGTTTTAGAGAATATTCGTCTGTTACGACATGGGTGGCATTTCAAAGCTCAGCACAAAACAGAGTCGTCTGTGTCGGGATTAAGCCAGTGGTCGCCCTATCGTCATCGGGTCAACAGGTTTATTCGAATTAGCAGACTTAAAGTGTGTAAGTAACACTATACAAGAAGAGAACTATACATTTAACCCTCACTTTACTTACTTTGGTGAGTAGTTGCAGACTAAATAAGTTGCCCGTTTCCACACTGAACCCCATACGTTCATATTATGGCATGTGTGAACTGCGCAGCCCACTTTGTTGGATGTTGCCCACACCATCTGCGGGGGGAAAAAAAGCACATCAGCAGAAAGTTAACACCGCTGATGCAACAATTCAACACTTCTACATTTGATACTGATCCTTGTTTGTGTACCTGAGTGTAATGGGTACACATGGGTCCATAACATCTGAGTGGGCACCGGGGGTTGCAGTCACGAGGGTATGGAAAAGAGTAATCTTTGACCTCATCATACCATGGCTTTACCAGCTGCAGAATGGATCGATAGCTGTGGAGAGAAGACGGACCTGCTCTAAAACTTCATTGACTATATCAAAACAGATCTTTAGAAAACTAATGCAGACACCTCCTGGGTTCAGAGCACAGCCCGGGCCATTTCCCCAATTTGCCCTTTTTCTTACATTTCATATCTTTTTCTAAATGATGTCTACCAAATAATTTTTTGTGTTCAACCTGAGGAAAGATGCCTTCTGAAATACGGTTGATGTCACATTGTGGACTGGACCATTACAAAAAAAAAACAAACATCTGCTTCATTTCATCATTGCTACATCCAAAATTGACAAACTGGCCGCAAACCAGAGTTTGCAGCCAAAAAGGCAACAACCTTCATTCTTAAAAATGATCGATATAATTGTTTCTGAAGCAGCCAACTTTATCTGCGTCTGCAAGGTGTCCAAACACACTCTGAATGCTGACTTGCCAAAGAAAATAATCACATTTAGGGTCGGTGTGGGGTGGTTAGGCTGCGCCTCTCTACGAGTTGGATTGAACTCTGCACATAGTTATGTTTTTCTAAAGATGCACATTTCAGGGTCTATAGGAGGCTTACTCTGGTCTTTCTGTGGCAAAGCTTTTCCACAGATTACTCAAAATTATAAACTGAAGCAGGTGAACTTCAATAAATGACATCATTTTTTAACTAGATTACTTTTCAATTAAGTCTTCAACATGCATTTTTATTGTTTTCTGCAAGACAGCAGAATGGCATTACTATATGGGATTAGTCAAACAGATGTAACGATAATCTGTATTCCCTTGAGTCTCATGATATCCCTCAATAAAGCCTGAAAGTGTTCGAACACGTGAAGGTGCCCTGTGTTTCCAAATGGAAAGTCAAGACCTTCTGAAGGGATGCGCCTTTGTCCTCATGGGTCATGGCTGAAAACACAAGTCGTGTTTATCTGAGGGGTCACAGGAGCATTCCTCAAGCAGTCACCAGGTCACAGTGCAAAAAGTTTTAGAAGAGAAAAGAAGGGGGCTGCGAAGGAACGACCATGACTGCTGCGAGTGAGAGAGTCGTCCCTCTGAGAGGAGCAGCAGATGTCAGTGAGGGGGAGGGTTAGAGAAGCTAAAAGGTCACTCACCGTCCCGTCCTGACAGAGAGGTTTTGACCGAGGAAACGGAGGAGGTGAGGCGGCCCGTGCTCCCACAGGCAGGCATGAGCCCAGTCCTCTGCCGTCTTAGCCAGGGTGTCGTCCCACACCTAAACACACACACACACACATGGAGACATGTTAGGCCATTACATAACCAATGGAAAAATATCAACACCACCGCAGATCTTCATTCAGCAGCTAGATGTCAGATAAGAGTCGGCCCTTTCTGACCTCATAGCCTGTTACAGCTGTAACCGTGGCAACAGTCATCCATCAAATCAGTTACATAAGTGGAGAAAGTTGGTTGCCCGGTATCCCATGAAACTCTTCCACTTGACAGGGAGATGGAGAGCTTTAAGAATACAATAATCAAAGTACCGGCTACACACTTGAACAGTTTCACTAGAAATAGACCGTGACTGAAGGGATTAAAGGATACTTCTTCACATTGCGTTTATTGTTTATCAGAGGAAGAGACTCTTTAACTGTATTTTATTACACATGTAACCATCATACATGGAGATGCTGATAATTTCAAATGTAAATATGTTCAGTTGCCAAGATTTTGGAGGAACTCTTAAGATACTGAAATGAGCAGTTTCACCACAAGCGACTATTATTTTAGAGTTCAAATCAATGATATAGAAGGAATTAAAGTTGTATTTAGAAATGTTTGGACTGAGGTCCAACGAGAGCCCCTACTACCCTTCCATACTACACTGCCAGTGGTCCACTAGTACCATACATGACCCCTCTTTCTTTGGGGGTGCCTACTTTGGTGGTCTACTGCTGTGAAATGTGCTGAACAGCTGAAGGTGTCAAGAAGCTTAAAGACATTTGTCACTTCCTTTCTAAATTAAATCTATTGATGTAATATTAATGTCACATTTAAAAAAAAAAAAAAAAAGTCACTTACTTACTAAATCCTTTTGTTTTTTTAAATCAAGAATACAGTATATGGCTCTTCAAAAAACCATGCATTGAATGGAAAAACGTGCATCTTAGTACAAGAACTATGTGACTGATAGACTTTACTCACCATGTATTCCATGTTTGATGCTGGTGGAAACACCTTCCCTCTCACTTTGTTATGGTAATCAAGAATAGCGAGCATGTCATTCTGGCTGATGTATCGCTTCCTCCTGGCTTTAGAAATAGTCGTGGTGTCTGTTCCATGGCTGTGCGCTGCGCCAGGACTGGTGAAATTGGCCGACAAAGCGGGGATACTTGTTGCCAGTGCACTTGCACCACAAGATATGCACAGAAGTATTAGAACTTGGGTGAAATATTGAGGTTTCATGTTTGGTTGAAAACTGCAGACAGAATATCCCTTGTTTTCGATGGACCTGCAGACAAAGAAAGAAGACAAACCATTTAACAATGCGCACAAATGAGGTCTTTTTCCATTCAAATAAGCGTTAAAGTTCTTGCGTTTTTCCAAACACGACACAAATTTAAGTGTCAATCATTCACGCAGTCCTACCTTTTCTTGCACAGCGATACCTTGTCCCTGCGTTACAGAGGCTGCATCACCTCTGAAGTCTCGGTGTGTTTTGGGGAGAGGGGGAGGTCTGCTACTGCAAGTGATGAGTTTTTGCGCTTTGCTAAACTTGGTGAGTGCACCGGGAGCAGTCTGTCTTCGCGGGTTTATATATATTGCAGCGGACGATGCAGGAAGTGCGCGTGCCTCAGAGGTAGAGGCACAGCCCCTCCTTGTCACCTTAACCACTGCTGGATTTGCTGCTGGATTTGCGAGAAGACGTGTTTGGTTTTTCCAAATCCATTCTAGGCAAATCTTGCATTTCTTCATAACATCTGCTTTGGTTTGGAACAGCTGCAGGATGTGGAAGGATAACATTTGACTGCACAATACAGGATGAAGCATATTAAATTACAGTTTATTGTACTTTTCTTTGTAATTACGGCCCCAAATTTCACAATATGGACTGAATTAAATTAATTAATCATTTTAAACCATTAACCTTTCACACCAACTTCATGTGCAGGTGATAAAATGTGCACTTCCCACAGTGTTCACTGGTCAGAACAACCTCATGAACTCATGGGTGGATGGAAGCCAGCAATTTTTATGAGTCATATCAGTGTTGGAACTTGGTCCATGTGTCCTCTCAGCCTCCTTCCTTGTATCCATTATACTATAAAGATGACACTTGTTCAGCGTGTGGCTACAGCTGTGGTTTGCTTGTGCACATGTAGAGCCAAGAGAGAGAAGAAAAAAAAAAATCTTCTGCAGGCATAATTTTCATTGGCAGCTGGTGAACAAATCCAAGAAACGTGACGCAGGAACCTCTTTGCCTCCCCTCTTCCCACCCCCTTCTATCATGTTGCCGATACAACTGGTGCAATCCCAAACTCTTCTTGGAAGTGATGGACTTTTCAGGTGCTTGGGTCCGATATATCACTCAGGAGAATTTTTCTCCTCCTTTTCACTCCATCCATACATTGTAGCTCACACTCTCCGCTGCTGCTTTTTCTCAATTCCACTTGAGGTTCCTCTGGGGTGGAAACTTGTCAGAGTTCGAGGATAAATCATGACAGATTAGTTTAATATTTCTACTTCCTATACCTGATCCAGGGCTCTTCTTAATGCCAGGACACTGAGCACTTTTTTTTCCTGTTCAATCTTGAATTTGAATTTATAGAACGAAGATGGCGCTGGGGATGGAAGCCTCGGTTCTGCGATCTTTAGTACTCCCCTTTGCACTATTTGTCCCACTGTCTGCAAGTGTTATTCATTTTTCACATACATTTTCCTTTAATATATGTTAAACGTTTGACCAGTGCAAAACGGTTCATTTTTTGTTAGGGGTGGGGGGGGGGGGGAATGGATTCACTTACGTATCAGGATTCTTTATTGGGAGATTTTAAAAATCGATTTATTTTCCTGGGTTTGATGATCATGATGTCATACCTGTTCGAGCATTCGAAAGAGAAAACGGTGAATGAGTCTTTCAGTGATAAAGTTATAACTGCCTGTCATCACTCATCCTTCTGACTGAACCGCCTAATACAATGAAGACAGATTTATTGATGCAGGAATAAGCCATCTGTTGTTCGATAACGGAAAGACTATAACCATTTGTGAGTTGGTTTCAGGTCTGTATGCGTTCAGATTAACACAACTGTCAAAGTGGGATAGCAGGCCAATTAGTCTATTAATAAAGATTCAGTTTTGTAGGGTAATACTTAACACATTAGCACTCATCCACATCACGCTGTTATGATGCAGTGAAACGTGGGTAATAATTTCAGGTTAGTGCATGTGCGTGTAGCAGAGAGCTGGTGAGGTGATCATTATGGTAGCCTGCAAGTGTTAGCTTGCAGGCTACCATAATGCATACCATAATGCATAATGCAACTGATGCAACTAGCATCTTAGAGCCTTCAGAGTGTATATCTCAGCCCATACTGTTCAACAAGGTGCTGAACGTCTCCGCTCCAGGCAACTAATCATATAGGCTACTAGAAGGGGAGGGCCTCTTCTCCCAGGTAACAAAGAAAACAGATGCCTGTCAGATGATCATCACAGAGAACAGATCGCCTAGATGTTGCTGCTTGAGTATTTGATGGTATGAAAAACAAAAAGATCAGCAAAAACAAGACAGACTGACATGTCATATGCATTGTTTTTTTTAAATATTCTAATATTCTGTCCTACTGTATGATTCGGCTTTTGCATTTCGTCCCACCTCTAGTTTATGTTATCTATTCCAAGTTGTTCTTTCTTTTGTGCATGTGTGTTTCCATATAGAGCAATTTCAAACTGGAGTCAAATTCCATGTGAATGTATCAATACTGTACATTGCCAAACAAGCTGATTCTGATTCAGAAAAGCATGCAAATATTTTAAAGTATTGTGTGAAGGAAGATTTTTTGAGGTTTTTGATGTTGCCTTTTATCTTTTTTTAACCTACACACCTGTACCTGACACCTTTTTAGGGTGTCAACTGGGAGCCTGAGCAAAAAAGTGGATGCATACCGTATTGAGAAATCATAGGACTTGAGCTTTAAATTAAATCTCAAATATAACATTATCTACCTTTAAGTTAACCCAAGGTACTTTTACTTAAATATATGAGTCAAACGGAGATACTGCAATACATTCTAGGATAGAAAACTCACTCTTTATGTGGACAGTTAAATATATTTCAGCAAACTAAACCTAAAAACCTACATATTTATTTAACCTATTCTATATGTTTTGAGAAATTATGTGATTTTGTTCCTATTTCTGTTATTTTTATGTACCATCACATCTGCTCACTATTTTGACTCATCTTCTCATCTGGTATCAATAGCTCGGCCATTCTCCAGCCAGCAACGATCTCCCAGCCAAAGATTCCGATCGACAGAGTCCTGAGATCCTATTCCTGTGTTTATAGCCATATTATAGTCCATATCATCAGATTATCTTATTTTACACCTGTTTAACAACATTTTATACTATCTTTACTTTTACTCAGCCAAAGGCTTTAGGTCTAAATAAGGGAGTGGAACCTTTAGATTCTTTTGCAGAAAAGCTGAAACAAGAATTAAAATGAGTACTGTACTTCCACTGTAAGCACCCCTCCTCTATCCCCTACACACAAACACACACACACACTCAATCTATTCACGTGCAGTCTCCTCAAGGCCCCAGATGATATTCCCTCCGTCTCAGAGTGCTTTTGCTTGTTTGCACAGTGAACCCAGTGACTTCCAAAGAGGTCGGAGCATTATTATGACATTATCAGAGCAGTAATTAGGGCATTTCTTGGGGCAAATGCTGCTCTGAAGGGCCTCAGGGTCTGTTTTGAAAAGGCATTCTTAATCTGACAGAGCATTTATTTACCTACAATAAATTGTTCCAAGTTTCCCCCTTTTCCCCTCCCTGCGGAGGCCTCTCAAAGCCCAGTATCGATGCCAGTGCAGCAGAGAGAATGAGAGGAAAAGCAAGAGAGGGTAATAGCCTGCAGACCATAAACAAACTCAGCAAGTGTTTCATGGTTTACGTTTGTGAAGCATCCAAGCAAGGCAGAATAACTTAAAACTCAAGTATAGAAAGATTTGGAATAAATAGATGGTTTTTAACTTGTATGGTGCATCCAGAGCTTTCATTCAGTAAATACACCAAACAGCAAATGATGCAGGTTTAAGTAATAAAGTGTTATTGGACAGTGTTTGACACAGGACTGGAGCATAGTGAGGCCTGTATAAGTAACAAAATCATCCAAGGAAAGCTTCTCACTCTGGCCAGTATTCCAGCAATCAAAGTACATGTTGTAGACTCCAGCTCAGCTGTGCACTCCACCCAAGGCTATTGTTACTGCGCTGGCAGAATCCACCGTGCATGGAAAAGTCAGTAAGATCAGCAGCATGTGAAAGGATAGATGAAAAATAGGTCTTTATATGACTCTAAAGACCAAGACATGGGAATGTTATTCAGAGCTTTAAAGTAAAAGTCTCCTATAGACCTACTGGGGAAATACGCTTTTCGGCTTCTTGCTAAGAGTAAGAGTTCAATAAGAAGATTGATGCCACTGATAGGGTGTTATTAGCTGTGGCCTTTATTAGTTGACGTAGAGGGCCCTCGTTTGCTACTCCTCAGACTAAAAGGCTGATTTTCTATCGGTTAGGTAAATCCACCCATATAAGCGTCTCTCGTGTGTAAACGAAAAGGGCACAATATTAGGATTTCAATATGCACTCCAGGTCCCCATCACACCCCAACTACAAGTTCAGTATTGGATGTAAAGCAGATGTATTACCTTTCTGAGAATGTCAACAAAAACTGATAATGTAGCAGCTGCCTAAAATCAGAATTTATGGTAGAGCTGTTGTATTGGATTGCATTGATGGTCATAATGTTATGGCTGATCGGTGTACATGGAGGCAGCAAAGACTAATGGCCTAAGTTAGCATGAAGGCAAACGAGCATAAGAGGAAGTAAGGTAACATTGAATAAAGACTGAATAAAATGCTTAAATTAGGTAGGTTTCTCTTCAAAGCCGCAAAGCTAAGCTTGGCTAACAGTCTCCTTGATCCAGTTTCATATTTCATGTAAAGATATTGGAGATTGGCGCGACAGATTAAGCAGCTTGTAAGATTAGCTAGCAGCAGAAACTGATAACTTTGTTTGTCTGGCTCACGCTAAATTATTCCCGGTGGGCAGCAGTAGCTCAGTCTGTAGGGTGGAAGGTTCAAGTCCCACTGCAGACCCCTTGTGGATTCGGGACCGGTGGGGTGCCGGCGCTCTTACTGAGCACTGCCAAAGTGCCATTGAGCAAGGCACTGAACCCCCGAATGCTTGGAGCTCCAGTCCCTGTGCAGCCTCCTCCCTCTGACATCTCTCCATACAGTATCCTGTTTGTGTGTAGTGTCTCACAATAACCGTATAGCAGCTAAACCTAATCTTGGGAAATAAGACAGTCCAATATCTTCTTATTTATGGAAGATTTATTTCTCATTCTCTGATGGTCTTCAATGTTTTCATATATGCAAGATTCCAACATTTGTCCGTACATTTCCAAACAAAGATTCACTCAAAACACTCCTGATTACCTTGTGTGCTGTAGTTTAGCGTAGTGGTCAAAACATTGTTTGTGCTCTTCCATCCAGCAACATCTGACACTCCAGTGAAACTTCCCTACCTATAAAGTGTATGACCGGAACCCAAAGGTGACACCTGCTGGAGCAATTTGTGTCTTAACCTCCTAAATATGGCTCCTACAAAGGGAGTGTGAAGTTCAATGTCCCTCAAGATTAATAGTTAATCAAATTAAAACAAAAAAAAAGGTAGATAATTAAGCAGTTACATTCCGTAAAAAAAACAAATATATCAGTAAGATATATGTCGGACTGTAAAAATGATCAAACTCTCAACAAGAAAGCAAATTATATTTCCCAAATTTTCAAACTACTCTTTTAATCAGTAAATGTTAGTAATTCTTATCATAGAAAGAAATGAATACACTTATAAGGTAAGTTCATACTGCATAAGGTTTTGTTGACAGGGAGTTGTATCAGGGCAGCTTTTGGGTTGTGATGTTGTGATGTCATGAGTCGGTTATTGTTGGCAGGGGTGCAAATCAAAGAAGTGGCATTCAGGAGTGGTTTACATTGGTTAGAAGCCCAGTCTTAAACTTCAAGCTGTCCAGGCTGCTTTCTTCCACACTCAACTGTTAAACCTTGTATCAGTTGAATATGCAGCAAATACTGTAGCCTATGTTTCACACAGTCTGATAACTTGCAACAGGGTGACGGCTTGTTGACAGTGTAGAAACCTGCGTGAGAAAGCTTCAACCCCATGTCCCTGTCAGAAGTTCAGGGGTAGATTATTATTCCACCTTTGTCCAAAGACAAGCACAGTAATTAAGTCAATAAATACGAGTGCTTTGATCAAAGTGTGCCCTAGCTAAGCTTCAATTTAATTCAAAATTAAATTCCTGCTGTGTTTTGACTTCATATACACCAATGTGTTAACATAATATCACTGGAAAAAGTAACTTTTTTTCATAGATCCAGTTGTCAAGAGACCAGCTAGCAACTGTAACTACAGTACTTATTGCTGAAAGATCACCCAATATAACCCCGAGCTTTGTTGACTTGTATTTACAGAATAGTGACCTCTACAAACATGACCGTGGAGAATCTGTACCAGATGGGATGTTTCCCTCTGTTGTTGTCTAGATACTACACTGATGTCTGGCCACTCAGAGAAAGCTAAGTTGACTTTGTCTCAAACTCACAGGAAGAAAACAGACTGTAAACATTATTAAAAAAGGTAATGAGTAAACAGTAAATGACAGAAAAAAAAGTTAATAAGGATCAGATTCGGTAACGTTTCAAACAAAGTCCCTTCAAATTGGGCGGACCGATCCTAAAAGCAGATGAGAAAAAGAGTGCTAGCAAATTGCAGCACAATTACCTTGAGGAAAAACCCTGTAAAGTGCTTCAAACAGTCTTGACAAACATTATGCCAGCAGAACATACACAATTAAACACCCCCATTCCCGAAACACTGTTTAGGGTGTGGAAAAAAAAAACATGAGGGATTATAGAGGAGGGACCTTTTCTTTAGGAATAAGTCACTCAGTCTGCAAATCTATTTCTGACATGTTACATTCCTTTGCTCCCAGATATTCTCACCCATCTATAAGACATTTACAACCATCTTTGATGCTCGGGTCTTGTAAGACTGGACAGAGACAGCGCTGTGGTCACACACAGACATTTCTCAAGAGGTTCAGATGTCAGCTGAGAGAGAGACAGGCAAACATGAAAAATCCAGCAGGAGCTAAAGTTAGAGCTGAGACGTTTTATGATGTATCTTCATGACAGCAGGTAACAAAAAATATCACCTGGGACTCAGGAGTGAGCTGCCAAAACCAAAAAACCTATACATAGTTTTCTCAGAAGCTGTGACATACGTCTACTTTTATTTTCATGCCAGGAGATTTTGTATCTGGCGGCACATATTTTGGAGAAATGAAGCATTCTTAAGAGACGGCACAGTTCTCTGTCTTTTTATAACTCACTTTTTTAATCAATGATTTTTTTTCTTAAAGGAACAGTTGATTATCTGGGGCATTCGTTTCTCACTTTCTTGCAGATGGTAAAATAAGAATATTTATACCATTTTTATATTTGTACACTAAAAATGAAGCTAGTACAGAAGACAGTAAACCTGGCTAGCTAAAAGATAAAACAGCTATTCCTGCAATGTTTAAAGGTTAAATGTTTAAAACTATCTAACATATCATATTAGCATAGCATTTTGTATCTGAACAGCAACATCAAAAGTATGTATGATTGGGTTATCGGGGTTGAGTAGCTCTTTGAGCCAAGCTAGCTCTTTCCCGCTGCTGCCAGACTTTAAGCTAGGCTATGCTAATGTATTTTACTCACCCTTTTACGAGAATTGTGTCTAACTAGATAAGCATGTTAAAGAATTATAAATGTAAAGCTATTCCCTTAAGTTTATCTGCAGTTTTGCAAAGTACATGCTCATTTAGCACTCCTATAACCTTTACAAATCAAACCACTGAGTGCAAATTTGTTGCAACATTTTTTGATGAAGATGGATTTCTTGATACCTGCCTGGCCAGATGAGAGCAAAAGAGATTGTTCATTGCATGCTGGCTGGCTGCCTGAGTCAGGCTGTGGCTGGGTAGGACTGGAGGTAGTCTAGACAGCAGATGAGAAATGCGCAGGGCCCTGGCAGACAGGCCCTGTGGCTTAGACTCTCCTGTGAAGGGCAGCTCGCCTTTGGGACTCTTGCCCCTGACAAATATATGAAGGCAATTCAGAGATGTAGTAACCCAAACCTCGGAAAATATGCTCCTAATTGGTGACAGTTTCTTAGGACAACATTTTGAAAAGATCAAAACAGCTGTTGTCTATATTGCTGGAGTACATTTAAATATCAGCACCTTCTAATTCCTGCCCATGTTTTTTTACCGTCTTCTTCTCAAAAGTGTGTTTTACCCATATCAAAATTTGCCCAGGATGTATTATTCAACTTAAGTTTCCTCTCCTACTCACTCATGAAGAAGTAGGTATTCTCACTAAGTGAAAGAAAAGATTGAGTCCTGATCCCTATGTTGGTGGTTTAAGGCCTGATCCTTGCTTACTTGGCAAGAGCTTTGCGTAGCTGGACGGCGAGGCGAGGTCCGCAACTTGCAGAATTTGCGTCCAGAGGGCAGCGGTGACATCTGGTGAGCTGTACCATTCATCATTTAAGAATATGCAAATTGTTATGTTGGATTATTTTTTATGTCAGCTTTTCTTTCTTGATCCTATTAAGGCCTGTTCAAGCAGCTCACTGCCAGGGAACCCTAGCTGCAACACAGTACAATAACACAAATGATACCATTGTTACACTAAGGGGTGCTTCTTTCATGATATAAGTCGACATGGTTGTTACTTAACTCTGCATCTTACAGAAGTTATGTCCAATAGTGTGCTTTATTGGTTTGATATAGGAGATTTAACAAGATCCCACAAAAGCAAAGTCTTATCTTAGTAGTGTTCTCAGTGTGTTTCACATGTCAAACCTTGCTTGGATATGTTCCAGCTCCAAAATGTTCAAACATGAGTAGATGGATTGAAATATATACGGTATGGTGTTTCTTTCAATGTTTTGGCCTGAAACAGGGTTAAGTTTATTTCTGATGTTTTTCTCTGTTTCGTCCTCATAGTTGTTGTTTTTTTACTTTCTTTGTTCTTGCCTTAAAGTTGACAGAAACATGAAAGTCGCACCTGAAACTCCAAGTAATGTCCAGCAGGCTAGTACTTAGGCACCAAACAGCTCTAACACTGAAATAAAAACAGTCTCTAAGCTTCACACATTTGCTTTGTGAGTAATATGATATCGTAAAAGAAACTTACGATGTAAAGGATCACAGGCTTTTTGAGTATTTATCACTCTTGAGTTTGGGTCAATGACGTCGAAAGAATAATCTGTCATTATAGAAGGCTCTTGCCCAGGCAGTATTTATGATGACATCAGTGTTTTTGTTGGACCGAGCTTATCAGAAAAGCTCAAGCTTTCTTGTGCACTGTGTTCCACTGAAGTGATTGATTTTGAGTGAAGCTAAAGCAAAGTCTCTGTAGGTTTCTGGGAGTCCCCTTTTGGCCTCTTGTCTTCGTCATCCTCGCAGTTGGCTTGAATAATTTGTAGGTTTTCCCAAGTTTTGATCAGGCCTTTTCAAAGTGCCTCATACTTTATTGAATATTTCCCAAATATTGGACCAGAACACAGTTTTTGCACGAGGTCAAGGCTGGAGACACAGATTTCAAAATCTTTGTTTTTATTTAAAATGTCAAAGTTATTTAAAATAACAGTTGAGGAGTTCAGTCATAGGTTAAATACGAACTCTTGGTCTTCTCTCTCAGACTGTTTTGGTCCAAACAAGGTGACCTCAGAGATGTTTTCCACTGCAAACCCCTTTGTGGGGCTTGAACATGCAGTGGCAGGTGGCATCCTTGGAAAGAATTTACGGCTTGGTTCCTCTGGTTCACTGCAAACAAACCAAGCTTTATGGGGCAAATACTGAGAGGTCACGGTCCCTGCATTTGGATTGTACCATGACAGAGAAACATGGCTTCATTTATCCTTGGTACCATTGAGAAGTTTTCATAAAACCAAACTATTTAATTCTATAACATCATATGTGATCACATATGTTCCATGCCCACTATGTTTTGAAGCTATTCAGCCCAAGACAAAATCATTGATCGCTAAGGAACCTCAGAGAGGTCACAACAGAAGTTGTCTTTTCCTTTCTTGTAACCTATTGTGTTACCATACAAAATATTAGTGTTTCTTCAGCACCCGTTCCCTGAAAAAAAAAGTTGACATTTTCCTGTCATGCTACTGTCAAACCTCTGTGGTATATAAGTAACACATCTGTTCTTCTCTTGAAAGTGTATTATAACTGTGCCGGGAAAAATGTAAGGTGTAGAGGCACTTTAGTTATTGGGGCAGAATTTAAAAGTACCACCAGGGATCATATAGACACAGAACCTGTTTGCGGATTTGTAAATGAGTACCTAATTTTGATCAATTTTAGTTTTAGTCCAATTTTGTTGGACTTTTATTGCATTGATTTCATAAATGTCACTTTCTTGAATGTTCTGAACCTTTAAACTTTACTTGAGCACTACTGGATGGATTGCCATTTTATTTAATAGAAACATCTCCTAGGGATGAGTTGTAATAACATTATTGACCCTTTTCTTATAATTTAGCTCCAATGAGTCCTAAATTAAATATATCCAATTCTTGGATGAGGCTATAACTCTTTTTTTTTTCTTCTTTTTTTTACAACTTGCCACTTTCTTTATAACAGGAAATGCTGTTAATGGCATAGCTCATTAATGTGTTCAATGTTGTTTTCGGACATTAACTTTGGTCAGTGGTATGAAGGAAAAGGCTAATCCATTAATTCAATCCAGGTGTTTTCCATTTTAGCATTTCTGCTGTTTTCTTGAATGTCGACTAATTACAGTGTAATCTAAATGGTCTTGAACCCAGGTTAAAATGTATGACATCAAATAACTCTTTTATCCAAAACATTACATCATATAAATACAGTTTTGTAATTCTATCATGTTGAATATTTCCACATAGTAAACTCTCTCGTTGTTTCCATTAACCTTTGAACCATGTGGTGTAAATATGTCTGTGTGTGTCTGGCTTTTGGGGCGATGTTCTGTTTTTAACCTGATTTGCATCAGCAAGTGTTTTGACTCTTCTCTGCAGCTTGGCTGGGTTACCATTTGTCCTTTTTTTTTTTTTTACTGGGCTTTGTTTCAATGTTATCCCATCTGCCAAATATTTTCACGCACTACAGACAGGGGGAAGGGGGTACTGTAGAGGGGATAGAGGTTATATTAGCTAAAGAACCAGTTCAATCTCTAATGATCCTATGCATGAATATGTGTAGATCATCATATGATTCACTCTTCCACTGACATACTGTCTATAGTATGTAAATTATCACATTATAACATCCTGTCGAACCTTCACATTTTTTCACACAAACTAAAATGATGGCAGATATTCACATGTTGTTTGTTTTCAATAGGACTGAACACCTAAAGTACATCAAATAAGAAAAGAAGAAAGCTACGCCAAGTTAACATCGGGACAATCCAAAGGTCATTGTTATTTTTCAAGAGATTGTTGTACAACTGAAAACCACTCCTTTAATTTATCCCCGTGCCTGACCTTAGCAACATGTTCAGTTATGCTTAATGTATCAGTTTTTGCCTTTTGAGGTGCTTGGCAAGTTTTCCTGTGTTGTCAATGTCAACGGAAAGTCCCAGAATCAGTTAGTCTGAAACCGAGTACCAGAAAATGTTCCATTTGGGAGGTATGATTTTGCTTTTGTGTTCTACCAAGCTCCCATTCCCTTCCTTTCAGTCAACCTAACGACAGGCTAAGAGCTGGAGCTAAGGCAGGTTTTAAGCCTCTTGACATACTGTTGCATCACACCCACCTGTCAATTAGGTCCAGTACACAATTTATTATGAATCTCGCTTATCCGTCATAGAGTCAAAACTTATGAGTTATCAAAAGAAATTCACCCCCTGTACATTGTGTCTGTCGAGACGTGCGTGACTGGGTGTGTATGTGACTTCCTGTGCTTCTGCAGCTGGCCACAAGCTGACACTCGACAAACTGCAGGATTTTGCACTTCTGCATTGGCTTCATTTTTAAACACCAGAGGGTTGCCGCTTGGTATCAACCAGGACAAGACGCAGCTGTCCTATCAGACCCTGTGAAACTTTGCAGTCTTGTTTAGGAACAGTGCTGTTCACCAAAAGGCCTAAAGGTGTCCTTACAACTAGCTGCTTAATGGCTAAAAAGAAAAGGTCACCTCGTC
Organism: Labrus mixtus; assembly: GCF_963584025.1. NCBI lineage: Eukaryota > Metazoa > Chordata > Actinopteri > Labriformes > Labridae > Labrus > Labrus mixtus. Next base: position 13,242,968 of record NC_083630.1, read on the forward strand.
TACTGGGTCATTCTTCTTCTGAGGTGTCGATAAAAAAAAAAAACAACCAACCTAAAGAAAACTGTGGACTTGTATGGTACTTCTGTCAGGCCTAATCGGAGAACAGCTGAGATCTCTGCAGAAGTGAGGCACTACAGCATCTCTAAGTCAGACCAGGCTGCTGGATGATTGAGTATTTCAGCCTCAGATTCCAAAGCATCTATATGCACTACTTCCGTCTCCGTCTTGGTTTTGCTCTGTCCGATGGCATGCGCCCTTCCTCACTGGGTCTGTTTCTGAGGCGTAAGTGCAGCGGAGCCCGGCCTTTTTAGAAGCTAAAATCATGGTTTCACAAGATCACAGGATACCTACAAGATCACGGGGGAATAAAGACAACAACAGGTTGCTTTACCTTTCCGAGATAGATGTGTTGTTCATTTGATGCCTTTTCTGACGTTCATATAGTGATGGGATACTGTATGTACAATCCAAGTCTCTACATTGTTTTTTTTTATTTTGAAAATGACCAGATTCTCTGAGTTCCCTTGTCTGACTTCCTGTCCAGGTCGATCAGCTCTGTTCAGATTGATGCGTGCTTGCAGTGGGCTCTGTAGAAAAAAAAGACTGGGTGCCATTTTGGAGTTTAGCAGAGCTGAGTGGCACTGCTGGTATGCGCCAGAGACGGACTATGGTGCAAGCAGTGGAGACATGAGCACAGCACAATCAGCTCCGGAGTACGCGGCTCGGATGGATCCTTTTTGGAATCTGCCCGTAAGAGTGGAAGGCATTTCTTACCCTTTTCCATTGTTAAACATCCAGGTGGAAAACAGGAAGGATTGTTCATCAAGAATACCCTTCTTCCAAGCCCAAACACATCTGTGTGAGATGTTTAACGTCACATAAGTTCTTATCATTCATGCCATGTGAGTTCTTAATAGGCATGGTATGATTTTGATCAAGCTCCATATGACAACAAGTGCCTAAAATGGCACAGCATGTGAAACGCAAAGCTGAAGTGAGTATTTGCCTCTCCTTTTATTGAGAAACTAATTGAGCTTCAACCTCGTCTGACATCCCAAAACACCTTGTAACAACATTGGATGGGAATAAGCAAATCAATTAGATTCACAATTGTAACCTCCAACAAACAAACACAGCCAACCTGCAGTAGCTATGTTAAGCCAATATTTCACTGTTAAAGGAGTGGAGGTTGTCTTTTAGTTTTAATGGACAACAAAAGAAAAGTATGTCTAGATTTGCTGACATGCAATTTGTTATATTTATTCACATACAGTCATCAGGATTGCTGTGCTTTTTTATTTTAATCCAGGACATCATTAGTTTAACTTTGACTCTATTGAGAAGACTTCAGAGGTATTTATGCCTCTTTCATATTTGTAGTATGCCTCACTATGTTTACTATCTAGTTGCATACATTGTCTGTCTTCTGTTTGGTTCTGGGAAGGTAGCATATGGTTGTTTTTTTTTTAGAAAATGTGAACAACTAGTCCATGAACCTTTTAGAATAATAACTGACAATGTATCATCTCTGAGCTCAACTATGTTCACAAGTTAGTCACAAAGATTCTCATTGATTGCTGTGCTTTACAGGCAGTGAACAACAGTGTCTGTGATTGAAAAGCTTCCCGCTAGCTAGAGATACTAATGAGAGTTATTGAGACCAAATCCTGAAGTTAAAAGATGCTAGAGTGCTACTTACAGCTGAGAGAAACTGCTAGATGAACATTGACAGTAGGTTTCTTGCTAAGGGCATCCGCTTTTGTTTGAGAAGTAGTCAAGTGTTAAATTGTTGAATATATTAAAACTATTTAAAAGGTGCACTTCTGCTTTACACACTGTTGTGAAATGTTTCAGAGTACTCAGTCTGTCTTCCCAAAGCTGTGCTGCTTGTTGTGACAGAAATTGCTTGTTATCAACCAGGAAATTTGTCTGGGTCTTGCTAGGCCCTGGGTTGGTCAGCCCTGGGCCAAAACAAATCCAACCAGCTGCTGGATTTCTGCTCTAGTTTGTTCGGCCGCAAGTGTGTCCCAGCATCCCCGAGCATATGAACATATCCTGCTCCCATTTCCTGTTGAATATCAAAGTGCTATAGAGACTCATCAAGAGACACTGCTGCTGCACAAGTGCTCGGGGTTCACACAATCTGCACATACAACGAGCGTAAGATCTGATCTTGTTATTGCTTTTAAACGAAACAACTCTGCGTAAAAGACTCAAATTGAGGCCACAAGAGCATTAGTTCAGTGAGAGTAAAGTTGACAGTGGTAGGATTCAATGAAATATGAAAAAGCAGAGAATTCAAGGCCATGCTCATTTTTCAATGCACTAAATCTAACCGTGTCTGTCATTTTATAAGCTGATATTTGTCCAAAAGTAACAAAAGAAGAAAAAAAACCTATGGTGATGTATTTTACAGATGTGAAACAGTGATTTCCTTTCTTTCCATCATAAATATCCAAAACTGTCCTAACAGCTCATCAAGGAGTCTGATGTTATGACTGCCTCTGCGGCTGCCTCACCCTACCTAAATTTTGTGTGCTATTTCTTCCGCTCTTTGTTTTTTTTAACCCACCCAGGATATAAATGATTTCACCTCAGGACACCACTTGTCATTAAGCGTGTATCAAGATAGTGCAGTTCAGCCTTGACCTGAGATAAGATCTGTTGGCCTCCCACTCTTTGCAGAGGGTTTTGCGAGCTCCTCCTTCTCAAGTTGGAGGACTCTCAACTCCCCTCACTGAGCGCCCTCTACGACTCCAAACCTCCTGCACTACTGTCACACAGAACATCATCATCCAAGCTTCAGTGCACTCACCCTTCTCTTTTCACCAAATAAGCTGAACCAATTTCTTTTTTGAATCTTCTTTTGCTCCAGTTTTTTCTTTTGTGCTCAATCAATTACAGTTCTCAACGGTCACTCGCAACTGCTTTCAAGTGCAGGTTTGCCCTGGTTTTCTTTTCCTCGTCGTTAGATTGTGTATTTTTTAAACTTTTTCCATGTAGGTCTTAAAGCCTGTCTTGAATTTGCTTTACTTAAGACTTGAACATGCATGAGCATTATATTTCTTTTCATGATAGTATCTTAAAGGAATACATGGTTATATTTTAAACTGCAAGGTCTTCTGTATATGTTAGGTGAACTGTCAAAAAATGATTCACAATAGCGCATCTTCCATTGATTTTTCTAGGGCCAAAATGGTGAAATTAACCACTTATACCTTATCAGTGGAATACTCCTTGGAAGTTATGTTTCAACCAATCTCGGAATTGCATGAAATACATTTGACACATGTTTTTTTTAACAATCATGTTTTGGTTTTTTTTGTCATTTTTAACATTCAAGATAGCCCTTATCTGTCTCTGACAATAAGAGACCAAAACACAGGACCCTAGGAATAATGAGCCAAATTTGCAGCCATATATTAATAGGCTG